>NW_025745380.1:62500-65000 GCF_021184085.1 Oncorhynchus gorbuscha | reverse complement strand
CTGTGTGGTGTGTCTCTCTCTGTGTGGTGTGTCTCTCTCTGTGTGGTGTCTCTCTCTCTGTGTGGTGTGTCTCTCTCTGTGTGGTGTGTCTCTCTCTGTGTGGTGTGTCTCTCTCTGTGTGGTGTGTCTCTCTCTGTGTGGTGTGTCTCTCTGTGTGGTGTGTCTCTCTCTCTGTGTGGTGTGTCTCTCTCTGTGTGGTGTGTCTCTCTGTGTGGTGTGTCTCTCTGTGTGGTGTGTCTCTCTGTGTGGTGTGTCTCTCTCATTACACTCACAGAAGTTACGAAAGAATATAGACATTACAAATGTCATATTATGTATATATACAGTGTTGTAACGATGTGCAAATAGTTAAAGTACACAAGGGAAAAGAAATAAACATACATATGGGTTGTATTTACAATGGTGTTTGTTCTTCACTGGTTGTCCTTTTCTTGTGGCAACAGGTCACAAATCATGCTGCTGTGATGGCACACTGGTATTTCACCCAGTAGATATGAGAGTCTATCAACATCGGGTTTGTTATCGAATTCCTTGTGGATCTGTGTAATCTGAGGGAAATATAAGATAGCTAGGTGGACCAGTCATAGTCAGTACATTCATCTCCAGATAGCTAGGTGGACCAGTCATAGTCAGTACATTCATCTTTAAGATAACTAGGTGGACCAGTCATAGTCAGTACATTCATCTTTAAGATAGCTAGGTGGACCAGTCCTAGTCAGTACATTCATCTTTAAGATAGCTAGGTGGGACAACTACATATCACAGTCATAGTCAGTACATTCATCTTTAAGATAACTAGGTGGACCAGTCATAGTCAGTACATTCATCTTTAAGATAGCTAGGTGGGACAACTACATATCACAGTCAGTACATTCATCTCCAGATAGCTAGGTGGACCAGTCCTAGTCAGTACATTCATCTTTAAGATAGCTAGGTGGGACAACTACATATCACAGTCATAGTCAGTACATTCATCTTTAAGATAACTAGGTGGACCAGTCATAGTCAGTACATTCATCTTTAAGATAGCTAGGTGGGACAACTACATATCACAGTCAGTACATTCATCTTCAGATAGCTAGGTGGACCAGTCATAGTCAGTACATTCATCAGATAGCTAGGTGGACCAGTCATAGTCAGTACATTCATCTCCAGATAGCTAGGTGAGACAACCACATATCACAGTCATAGTCAGTACATTCATCTACAGATAGCTAGGTGAGACAACCACATATCACAGTCATAGTCAGTACATTCATCTTCAGATAGCTAGGTGGTCCAGTCATAGTCAGTACATTCATCTCCAGATAGCTAGGTGGACCAGTCATAGTCAGTACATTCATCTCCAGATAGCTAGGTGGACCAGTCATAGTCAGTACATTCATCTTCAGATAGCTAGGTGGACCAGTCATAGTCAGTACATTCATCTCCAGATAGCTAGGTGGACCAGTCATAGTCAGTACACTCATCTTCAGATAGCTAGGTGGACCAGTCATAGTCAGTACATTCATCTCCAGATAGCTAGGTGGACCAGTCATAGTCAGTACATTCATCTCCAGATAGCTAGGTGGACCAGTCATAGTCAGTACATTCATCTCCAGATAGCTAGGTGGACCAGTCATAGTCAGTACATTCATCTCCAGATAGCTAGGTGGACCAGTCATAGTCAGTACATTCATCTTTAAGATAACTAGGTGGACCAGTCATAGTCAGTACATTCATCTTTAAGATAGCTAGGTGGACCAGTCATAGTCAGTACATTCATCTACAGATAGCTAGGTGGGACAACTACATATCACAGTCAGTACATTCATCTCCAGATAGCTAGGTGGACCAGTCATAGTCAGTACATTCATCAGATAGCTAGGTGGACCAGTCATAGTCAGTACATTCATCAGATAGCTAGGTGGACCAGTCCTAGTCAGTACATTCATCAGATAGCTAGGTGGACCAGTCCTAGTCAGTACATTCATCTCCAGATAGCTAGGTGGACCAGTCCTAGTCAGTACATTCATCTCCAGATAGCTAGGTGGACCAGTCATAGTCAGTACATTCATCAGATAGCTAGGTGGACCAGTCCTAGTCAGTACATTCATCAGATAGCTAGGTGGACCAGTCATAGTCAGTACATTCATCTCCAGATAGCTAGGTGGACCAGTCATAGTCAGTACATTCATCTCCAGATAGCTAGGTGGACCAGTCATAGTCAGGACATTCATCTACAGATAGCTAGGTGGACCAGTCATAGTCAGTACATTCATCTCCAGATAGCTAGGTGGACCAGTCATAGTCAGTACATTCATCTCCAGATAGCTAGGTGGACCAGTCATAGTCAGTACATTCATCTCCAGATAGCTAGGTGGACCAGTCATAGTCAGTACATTCATCTCCAGATAGCTAGGTGGACCAGTCATAGTCAGTACATTCATCTTCAGATAGCTAGGTGGACCAGTCATAGTCAGTACATTCATCTCCAGATAGCTAGGTGGACCAGTCATAG
>NW_025745380.1:47500-57500 GCF_021184085.1 Oncorhynchus gorbuscha | reverse complement strand
GCCTTCCTGCTTTCCTCCATCCCTCGCCCTGCCCCTCCCTCCTCCCTGCCTACCACCGTCCCTCGCCCTCCCTCCCCCCTGCCTTCCTCCGTCCCTCGCCCTCCCTCCCTCCTCCCTCCCTGCCTGCTTTCCTCCGTCCCTCGCCCTCGCTCCCTCCTCCCTCCCTGCCTGCCTGCTTTCCTCTGTCCCTCGCCCTCCCTCCCTCCTCCCTCCCTGCCTGCCTGCTTTCCTCCCTCCCTCGCCCTCCCTCCCTCCCTCCCTGCCTACCACCGTCCCTCGCCCCCTCTCCTCCCTCCCTCCCTCCCTGCCTGCATTCCCTCATCCCTCGCCCTCTTCCCTCCCTCCCTCCCCTCCCTGCCTACCTCTGTCCCTCACCCTCCCTCCCTCACCCTCCCTCCTCCCTCCCTGCCTGCCTGCTTTCCTCCATCCCTCGCCCTCCCTCCCTCCTCCCTCCCTGCCTGCCTGCCTGCTTTCCTCCCTCCCTCGCCCTCCCTCCCCCTCCTCCCTGCCTACCACTGTCCCTTCCCCTCCCTCCCTCCCTCCTGCCTTCCTCCGGCCCTCGCCCTCCCTCCCTCCTCCCTCCCTGCCTGCTTTCCTCCGTCCCTCGCCCTCCATCCCTCCTCCCTCCCTGCCTGCCTGCTTTCCTCTGTCCCTCGCCCTCCCTCCCTCCTCCCTCCCTGCCTGCCTGCTTCCCTCCCCGCCCTCCCTCCCTCCTCCCTGCCTACCACCGTCCCTCGCCCTCCCTCCTCCCTCCCTCCCTCCCTGCCTGCCTTCCTCCATCCCTCGCCCTCTTCCCTCCCTCCCTCCTCCCTCCCTCCCTCCCTCCCTCCCTCCCTCCCTGCCTACCTCAGTCCCTCACCCTCCCTCCCTCCCTCCTATGTCTGTAATGAATAGCTGGCAAGTAAGTAGCCAAGGTCCCAAGAATCCCACCGTCACACATATGCAAACATCCACACACACACAGTTTGCCAGGGACCGTCTCCACTGGCTGCTCTCTCTTCGTGACCGGGTTATGAATAGACTCCTGGTAACACTGAGGTGTCTGTGGAAGAGGGTTATGAATAGACTCCTGGTAACACTGAGGTGTCTGTGGAAGAGGGTTATGAATAGACTCCTGGTA
The DNA here is from genome assembly GCF_021184085.1 of Oncorhynchus gorbuscha. Taxonomy (NCBI): domain Eukaryota; kingdom Metazoa; phylum Chordata; class Actinopteri; order Salmoniformes; family Salmonidae; genus Oncorhynchus; species Oncorhynchus gorbuscha. The sequence continues at coordinate 56,380 of NW_025745380.1, read as the reverse complement.
ACACTGAGGTGTCTGTGGTAGAGGGTTATCAATAGACTCCTGGTAACACTGAGGTGTCTGTGGAAGAGGGTTATGAATAGACTCCTGGTAACACTGAGGTGTCTGTGGAAGAGGGTTATAAATAGACTCCTGGTAAAACTGAGGTGTCTGTGGTAGAGGGTTATGAATAGACTCCTGGTAACACTGAGGTGTCTGTGGTAGAGGGTTATCAATAGACTCCTGGTAACACTGAGGTGTCTGTGGAAGAGGGTTATCAATAGACTCCTGGTAACACTGAGGTGTCTGTGGAAGAGGGTTATGAATAGACTCCTGGTAAAACTGAGGTGTCTGTGGTAGAGGGTTATCAATAGACTCCTGGTAACACTGAGGTGTCTGTGGAAGAGGGTTATCAATAGACTCCTGGTAACACTGAGGTGTCTGTGGAAGAGGGTTATGAATAGACTCCTGGTAACACTGAGGTGTCTGTGGAAGAGTGTTATGAATAGGCTCCTGGTAACACTGAGGTGTCTGTGGAAGAGGGTTATGAATAGGCTCCTGGTAACACTGAGGTGTCTGTGGAAGAGGGTTATCAATAGGCTCCTGGTAACAGTGAGGTGTCTCTGTGGAAGAGTGTTATGAATAGGCTCCTGGTAACACTGAGGTGTCTCTGTGGAAGAGGGTTATGAATAGGCTCCTGGTAACACTGAGGTGTCTGTGGAAGAGGGTTATCAATAGACTCCTGGTAACACTGAGGTGTCTGTGGAAGAGGGTTATCAATAGACTCCTGGTAACACTGAGGTGTCTGTGGAAGAGGGTTATCAATAGACTCCTGGTAACACTGAGGTGTCTCTGTGGAAGAGGGTTATGAATAGACTCCTTGTAACACTGAGGTCGCATATAACAGGTGTGTGTGTGTGTGTGTGTGTGTGTGTGTGTGTGTGTGTGTGTGTGTGTGTGTGTGTGTGTGTGTGTGTGTGTGTGTGTGTGTGTGTGCGTGTGCGTGTGCGTGTGCGTGTGCGTGTGCGTGTGTGTGTGTGTGTGTGTCCTGCAGCGTGGAGCGTCTGTCTCCCTATGTGACTGCTGACAGGAACCAACCAGCACTGTGATAGATCAGACTTCCATCTGGGGCACAGACAGTGTGGTGTGTGACCTCCTTTCATTGATGTATCAATCCAATATTTCCCATTTAAAGACAGGTGCGGTTTCACTTAAAATTTAATAATTACATTTCAATTCACATACTGTATAAACTGAATTGAAATGGATTTGACCTTGTCCCTGCTAGCTTGTGTTGATCAGGGTTGGGGTCAATTCAAATTGAAGTCACTCAATTCAAAAAGCCATTTGAATCTGAAAAAAAGAAAAACAGATATTTTAAATGAACAGCTTCTACTTTTCATGACTTCACAATGATATGACTTCACAATGATATGACTTCACAATGATATGACTTCACAATGATATGACTTCACAATGACAGGACTTCACAATGACAGGACTTCACAATGACATGAGTTCACAATGACATGACTTCACAATGACATGACTTCACAATGACAGGACTTCACAATGATATGACTTCACAATGATATGACTTCACAATGATATGACTTCACAATGACATGCCCCTGATAGTCATATGACTACATTACTGTGTTGTGTCCTGCTATGTCCCTGATAGTCATATGACTACATTACTGTGTTGTGTCCTGCTATGTCCCTGATAGTCATATGACTACATTACTGTCCCTGTGTTGTGTCCTGCTCTGTCCCTGATAGTCATATGACTACATTACTGTGTTGTGTCCTGCTATGTCCCTGATAGTCATATGACTACATTACTGTCCCTGTGTTGTGTCCTGCTATGTCCCTGATAGTCATATGACTACATTACTGTGTTGTGTCCTGCTATGTCCCTGATAGTCATATGACTACATTACTGTGTTGTGTCCTGCTATGTCCCTGATAGTCATATGACTACATTACTGTGTTGTGTCCTGCTATGTCCCTGATAGTCATATGACTACATTACTGTCCCTGTGTTGTGTCCTGCTATGCCCCTGATAGTCATATGACTACATTACTGTGTTGTGTCCTGCTATGTCCCTGATAGTCATATGACTACATTACTGTGTTGTGTCCTGCTATGTCCCTGATAGTCATATGACTACATTACTGTCCCTGTGTTGTGTCCTGCTATGTCCCTGATAGTCATATGACTACATTACTGTGTTGTGTCCTGCTATGCCCCTGATAGTCATATGACTACATTACTGTGTTGTGTCCTGCTATGTCCCTGATAGTCATATGACTACATTACTGTGTTGTGTCCTGCTATGTCCCTGATAGTCATATGACTACATTACTGTCCCTGTGTTGTGTCCTGCTATGTCCCTGATAGTCATATGACTACATTACTGTGTTGTGTCCTGCTATGTCCCTGATAGTCATATGACTACATTACTGTGTTGTGTCCTGCTATGTCCCTGATAGTCATATGACTACATTACTGTGTTGTGTCCTGCTATGTCCCTGATAGTCATATGACTACATTACTGTGTTGTGTCCTGCTATGTCCCTGATAGTCATATGACTACATTACTGTGTTGTGTCCTGCTATGTCCCTGATAGTCATATGACTACATTACTGTCCCTGTGTTGTGTCCTGCTATGTCCCTGATAGTCATATGACTACATTACTGTCCCTGTGTTGTGTCCTGCTATGTCCCTGATAGTCATATGACTACATTACTGTGTTGTGTCCTGCTATGTCCCTGATAGTCATATGACTACATTACTGTGCTGTGTCCTGCTATGTCCCTGATAGTCATATGACTACATTACTGTGTTGTGTCCTGCTATATGTCCCTGATAGTCATATGACTACATTACTGTGTTGTGTCCTGCTATGTCTCTGATAGTCATATGACTACATTACTGTGTTGTGTCCTGCTATGTCCCTGATAGTCATATGACTACATTACTGTCCCTGTGTTGTGTCCTGCTATGTCCCTGATAGTCATATGACTACATTACTGTCCCTGTGTTGTGTCCTGCTATGCCCCTGTGCGCTGTATAGCCTCATCTGCACTCTGCTCATATAAGCTGCACATGGTTGTGTCCCAAATAACACTCTATTGCCTACATAGTGTCCTACTTTTGACCAGGGCCCATAGAGATTAGGGCTCTGGTCAATAGTAAGGCACTATGTAGGGAATAGGGTGTCATTTGGGATGCAGATTTGTATGTGTCCTTATGGACACCGAGAGGGAGAGAGAGAAAGAGAGAAAGAGAGGGGGAGAGAGAGAGAAAGAGATGGGGAGAGAGAGAGAAAGAGATGGAGAGATGGAGAGAGAAAGAGATGGAGAGATGGAGAGAGAGAGAGAAGAGATGGAGAGATGGAGAGAGAGAGAGAAAGAGATGGAGAGAGAGAGAGAAAGAGAGAGAGAGGGGAAGAAGAGAAGAGGGGGGTTAAAGATCCCTCCATGGGATGGGAGGATGGGATTAACAGAAGGGTGGAGAGAAATACAGTGTGGGACTCTACCCTCTATCTGTCTATCTCTTCCCCCCTCTCTCTCTCTCCCTCCTTTATTTTCCTCCCTCCATCCCCGAGGGCTGAAATCTCTTAAATATGAGAGATAATGTGTAGGAGAAAAAGAGGTAGAGCCTTAGACTGAGAGTTACTAGAAACCAACCAACGACAACACCACTCTGATGCACCACAGTGACATTAGTGTTGTTGACACCACTCTGATGCACCACAGAGACATTAGTGTTGTCAACACCACTCTGATGCACCACAAAGACATTAGTGTTGTTGACACCAGTCTGATGCACCACAGAGACATTAGTGTTGTCGACACCACTCTGATGCACCACAGAGACATTAGTGTTGTCAACACCACTCTGATGCACCACAGAGACATTAGTGTTGTTGACACCAGTCTGATGCACCACAGAGACATTAGTGTTGTCAACACCACTCTGATGCACCACAGAGACATTAGTGTTGTCAACACCAGTCTGATGCACCACAGAGACATTAGTGTTGTTGACACCACTCTGATGCACCACAGAGACATTAGTGTTGTCAACACCACTCTGATGCACCACAGAGACATTAGTGTTGTTGACACCAGTCTGATGCACCACAGTGACATTAGTGTTGTTGACACCACTCTGATGCACCACAGAGACATTAGTGTTGTCAACACCACTCTGATACACCACAGAGACATTAGTGTTGTCAACACCAGTCTGATGCACCACAGTGACATTAGTGTTGTCGACACCAGTCTGATGCACCACAGAGACATTAGTGTTGTCAACACCAGTCTGATGCACCACTCTGATGCACCACAGAGACATTAGTGTTGTTGACACCAGTCTGATGCACCACAGAGACATTAGTGTTGTCAACACCACTCTGATACACCACAGAGACATTAGTGTTGTCAACACCACTCTGATGCACCACAGAGACATTAGTGTTGTCAACACCAGTCTGATGCACCACAGAGACATTAGTGTTGTCAACACCACTCTGATGCACCACAGAGACATTAGTGTTGTCAACACCACTCTGATGCACCACTCTGATGCACCACAGAGACATTAGTGTTGTCAACACCACTCTGATGCACGACTCTGATGCACCACAGAGACATTAGTGTTGTCAACACCACTCTGATGCACCACAGAGACATTAGTGTTGTTGACACCACTCTGATGCACCACTCTGATGCACCACAGAGACATTAGTGTTGTCAACACCACTCTGATGCACCACAGAGACATTAGTGTTGTCAACACCACTCTGATGCACCACAGAGACATTAGTGTTGTTGACACCAGTCTGATGCACCACAGAGACATTAGTGTTGTTGACACCACTCTGATGCACCACAGAGACATTAGTGTTGTTGACACCAGTCTGATGCACCACAGAGACATTAGTGTTGTCAACACCAGTCTGATGCACCACAGAGACATTAGTGTTGTTGACACCAGTCTGATGCACCACAGAGACATTAGTGTTGTTGACACCAGTCTGATGCACCACAGAGACATTAGTGTTGTTGACACCAGTCTGATGCACCACTCTGATGCACCACAGAGACATTAGTGTTGTCAACACCACTCTGACGCACCACAGAGACATTAGTGTTGTTGACACCAGTCTGATGCACCACAGAGACATTAGTGTTGTTGACACCAGTCTGATGCACCACAGAGACATTAGTGTTGTCAACACCAGTCTGATGCACCACAGAGACATTAGTGTTGTTGACACCACTCTGATGCACCACAGAGACATTAGTGTTGTTGACACCAGTCTGATGCACCACAGAGACATTAGTGTTGTCAACACCACTCTGATGCACCACAGAGACATTAGTGTTGTTGACACCAGTCTGATGCACCACAGAGACATTAGTGTTGTCAACACCACTCTGATGCACCACAGAGACATTTGTTATGCCGGTGAATGAGGACCCAAAAGCAACTTGGCGAAAACAGAGTCTTTAATCCAGTAAAGTAAATCTACAATCATAAAGCATAATTCCACTCGTAATGACGAGAACAGACTGGAGACTCGATCATGAACTGCAGGTTGCCTCGGGAAGGCACTTGAACGTAGCAGACTCAGACACCTGCTCACCACGCAGCATCTGAGGGAAACACGACACGACAGGGCGATACACAGCACGGTGAACAATAGACAAGGATCCGACAGGGCAGAAACGGAAAACAAGGGAGAAATAGGGACTCTAATCAGGGGAAAGATAGGGAACAGGTGTGGGAAGACTAAATGATTGATTAGGGGAATAGGAACAGCTGGGAGCAGGAACGGAGCGATAGAGAGAAGAGAGAGAGGGAGGAAGAGAGAAAGAGGGGAACGAACCTAAAAAAAAGACCAGCAGGGGGAAAACGAACAGAGGGAAAAGCAAAATGACAAGACAAAATAAGACAAAACATGACAGTACCCCCACTCACCGAGCGCCTCCTTGCGCTCTCGAGGAGGAACACTGGCGGCAACGGAGGAAATCATAGATCACAAACGGTCCAGCACGTCCCGAGAAAGAACCCAACTCCTCTCCTCAGGACCGTAACGAAAAACGATAAAAAGGGAAACTAGGGTACTACTCTAAAAAAAAATGAGACACGGGTAGAGAACTGAAAGCTTTAGAGCAAACAGGACCAAACAGGCCAGGAGAGTAACAACTAGGGACAGACTGAGACACAGCAAGGGCAGGAACAAGAACAGGAGAGATGCGATGGCAGGGAACAGACTGAGACCCAGCAAGACCAGGAGCAGAAGCAGAAAAAAAATTACCAGACTTCTTCTGCGCGCAGTCCGAACACGCAGCCACGAAGCGGCGCGTGTCACGCTCCTAAGTAGGCCACCAAAACCGCTGGCGAATAGAAGCAAGCGTACCCCGAACGCCGGGATGGCCAGCTAACTTGGCAGAGTGAGCCCACTGAAGAACAGCCAGACGAGTAGAAACAGGAACGAAAGAAGGTTACTAGGGCAAGCGCGCGGCGCAGTGTGCGTGAGTGCTTGCTTAACCTGTCTCTCAATTCCCCAGACAGTCAACCCGACAACACGCCCAACAGGAAGGATCCCCTCGGGATCGGTAGAAGCCACAGAAGAACTAAAGAGACGGGATAAAGCATGAGGCTTGGTGTTCTTAGTACCCGGGCAATAAGAAATAACGAATTCGAACGAGCGAAAAACAACGCCCAACGAGCATGACGCGCATTCAGTCGTTTGGCAGAACGGATGTACTCAAGGTTCTTTTGGTCAGTCCAAACGACAAAAGGAACGGTCGCCCCCTCAACCACTGTCGCCATTTGCCTAGGGCTAAACGGATGGCGAGCAGTTCGCTGGTTAGCCACATCATAGTTACGTTCCGACGGTGACAGGCGATGAGAAAAATACGCACAAGGGTGGACCCCATCGTCAGTATCGGAGCGCTGGGACAGAATGGCTCCCACGCCCACCCCGGCGCGTCAACCTCAACAATAAACGGTTTAGTGACGTCAGGTGCAACAAGGATAGGAGCGGATGCAAAACGCTTCTTGAAGAGAACAGGACAACAATCATACGACCGGTGAGGAGGAAGGGAGTTGGTTCTGGACCGACTGAAGACCGTGCGCAGACCATGATACTCCTCCGGCACTCCTGTCAAATCACCAGGTTCCTCCTGAGAAGAGGGGACAGAACAAACAGGAGAAATAGCAGACATTAAACACTTCACATGACAAGAAACGTTCCAGGAAAGGATAGAATTACTAGACCAATCAAAAGAAGGATTATGACACACTAGCCAGGGATGACCCAAAACAACAGGTGTAATAGGTGAACAAAAAATCAAAAAGAAATGGTCTCACTATGGTTACCAGATACAGTGAGGGTTAAAGGTAGTGTTTCATATAATATACTGGGAGAGGACTACCATCCAAGGCAAACATGACCGTGGGCTCCCTAACTGTCTGAGAGGAATGTCATGTTCCCGAGCCCAGGCTTCGTCCATAAAACAGCCCTCCGCCCCAGAGTCTATTAATGCACTGCAGGAAGCTGCCGATCCGGTCCAGCGTAGATGGACCGGTAAGGTAGTAAAGGTACTGACGGAGAGGACCGTCTAGTAGCGCTTATCAGTCGCCCTCCGCTTACTGATGAGCTCTGGCCTTTAACTGGACATGAAATGACAAAATGACCAGCGGAACCGCAATAGAGACAGAGGCGGTTGGTGATTCTCCGTTCCCTCTCCTTAGTCGAAATGCGAATACCCCCAGCTGCATGGGCTCAACACCTGAGTCAGTGGGAGAAGATGGTAGTGTCGGAGAGAGGGGAGACACGGTTAACGCGAGCTCTCTTCTATGAGCTCGGTGACGAAGATCTACCCGTCGTTCAATGCGAATAGCGAGTTCAATCAAAGAATCCACGCTGGATGGAACCTCCCGAGAGAGAATCTCATCCTTAACCTTAGCGTGGAGTCCCTCCAGAAAACGAGCGAGCAACGCCTGCTCGTTCCAGTTACTGGAGGCAGCAAGAGTGCGAGAAACTCTATAGAGTAATCCGTTATGGATCGATTACCTTGACATGGGGAAGACAGGGACCAGGAAGCTTCTTTCCCAAAAACTGAACGATCAAAAACCCTTATCATCTCCTCTTTAAAGTTCAGATAATTGTTAGTACACTCAGCGCTTGCCTCCCAGATAGCTGTGCCCCACTGCCGAGCCCGACCAGTAAGGAGTGATATGGCGTAGGCAATCCGAGCTCTCTCTTGAGTATGTGTTGGGTTGGAGAGAACACTATATCACACTGGGTGAGAAAGGAGCGGCACTCAGTGGGCTGCCCAGAATAACATGGTGGGTTATTAACCCTAGGTTCCGGAGGCTCGGAAGACCCGGAAGTAGCTGGTGGCACGAGACGAAGATTCTGATACTGTCCTGAGAGGTCGGAGACCTGAGCGGCCAGGGTCTCAACGGCATGCCGAGCAGCAGACAATTCCTGCTCGTGTCTGCCGGCATCGCTCCTGGAACTCGAGAGTAGAGTAGAGAGAATCCATAGTCGCTGGGTCCATTCTTGGTCGGATCCTTCTGTTATGCCGGTGAATGAGGACCCAAAAGCAACTTGGCGAAAACAGAGTCTTTAATCCAGTAAAGTAAATCTACAATCATAAAGCATAATTCCACTCGTAATGACGAGAACAGACTGGAGACTCGATCATGAACTGCAGGTTGCCTCGGGAAGGCACTTGAACGTAGCAGACTCAGACACCTGCTCACCACGCAGCATCTGGGGAAACACGACACGACAGGGCGATACACAGCACGGTGAACAATAGACAAGGATCCGACAGGGCAGAAACGGAAAACAAGGGGAGAAATAGG
>NW_025745380.1:7500-40000 GCF_021184085.1 Oncorhynchus gorbuscha | reverse complement strand
CCTGACCTGATGTATTGGTCTCATTTAATTAGTAACCTGACGTATTGGTCTCATTTAATTAGTAACCTGATGTATTGGTCTCATTTAATTAGTAACCTGATGTATTGGTCTCATTTAATTAGTAACCTGATGTATTGGTCTCATTTAATTAGTAACCTGATGTATTGGTCTCATTTAATTAGTAACCTGACCTGATGTATTGGTCTCATTTAATTAGTAACCTGATTGGTCTCATTTAATTAGACCTGTATTGGTCTCATTTAATTAGTAACCTGACCTGATGTATTGGTCTCATTTAATTAGTAACCTGATGTATTGGTCTCATTTAATTAGTAACCTGATGTATTGGTCTCATTTAATTAGTAACCTGACGTATTGGTCTCATTTAATTAGTAACCTGATGTATTGGTCTCATTTAATTAGTAACCTGACCTGATGTATTGGTCTCATTTAATTAGTAACCTAATTGGTCTCATTTAATTAGTAACCTGACGTATTGGTCTCATTTAATTAGTAACCTGATGTATTGGTCTCATTTAATTAGTAACCTGATGTATTGGTCTCATTTAATTAGTAACCTGTCTCATTTAATTAGTATTGGTCTCATTTAATTAGTAACCTGATGTATTGGTCTCATTTAATTAGTAACCTGATGTATTGGTCTCATTTAATTAGTAACCTGACCTGTGTATTGGTCTCATTTAATTAGTAACCTGATGTATTGGTCTCATTTAATTAGTAACCTGATGTATTGGTCTCATTTAATTAGTAACCTGTATTGGTCTCATTTAATTAGTAACCTGACCTGATGTATTGGTCTCATTTAATTAGTAACCTGACCTGATGTATTGGTCTCATTTAATTAGTATTGGTCTCATTTAATTAGTAACCTGACCTGATGTATTGGTCTCATTTAATTAGTAACCTGATTGGTCTCATTTAATTAGTAACCTGATGTATTGGTCTCATTTAATTAGTAACCTGACCTGATGTATTGGTCTCATTTAATTAGTAACCTGATTGGTCTCATTTAATTAGTAACCTGACCTGGCAGTATTGGTCTCATTTAATTAGTAACCTGATGTATTGGTCTCATTTAATTAGTAACCTGATGTATTGGTCTCATTTAATTAGTAACCTGATGTATTGGTCTCATTTAATTAGTAACCTGACCTGATGTATTGGTCTCATTTAATTAGTAACCTGATGTATTGGTCTCATTTAATTAGTAACCTGACCTGATGTATTGGTCTCATTTAATTAGTAACCTGACCTGATGTATTGGTCTCATTTAATTAGTAACCTGATGTATTGGTCTCATTTAATTAGTAACCTGACGTATTGGTCTCATTTAATTAGTAACCTGACTGATGTATTGGTCTCATTTAATTAGTAACCTGACCTGACTGATGTATTGGTCTCATTTAATTAGTAACCTGACCTGATGTATTGGTCTCATTTAATTAGTAACCTGACCTGATGTATTGGTCTCATTTAATTAGTAACCTGACGTATTGGTCTCATTTAATTAGTAACCTGACCTGATGTATTGGTCTCATTTAATTAGTAACCTGACCTGATGTATTGGTCTCATTTAATTAGTAACCTGTAATGTATTGGTCTCATTTAATTAGTAACCTGACCTGATGTATTGGTCTCATTTAATTAGTAACCTGATGTATTGGTCTCATTTAATTAGTAACCTGACCTGATGTATTGGTCTCATTTAATTAGTAACCTGACCTGATGTATTGGTCTCATTTAATTAGTAACCTGACCTGATGTATTGGTCTCATTTAATTAGTAACCTGACCTGATGTATTGGTCTCATTTAATTAGTAAACCTGATGTATTGGTCTCATTTAATTAGTAACCTGACCTGATGTATTGGTCTCATTTAATTAGTAACCTGACCTGATGTATTGGTCTCATTTAATTAGTAACCTGTAATTGGTCTCATTTAATTAGTAACCTGACCTGATGTATTGGTCTCATTTAATTAGTATTGGTCTCATTTAATTAGTAACCTGACGTATTGGTCTCATTTAATTAGTAACCTGATGTATTGGTCTCATTTAATTAGTAACCTGACGTATTGGTCTCATTTAATTAGTAACCTGATGTATTGGTCTCATTTAATTAGTAACCTGACGTATTGGTCTCATTTAATTAGTAACCTGACCTGATGTATTGGTCTCATTTAATTAGTAACCTGATGTATTGGTCTCATTTAATTAGTAACCTGATGTATTGGTCTCATTTAATTAGTAACCTGATGTATTGGTCTCATTTAATTAGTAACCTGACCTGATGTATTGGTCTCATTTAATTAGTAACCTGACCTGATGTATTGGTCTCATTTAATTAGTAACCTGATGTATTGGTCTCATTTAATTAGTAACCTGATGTATTGGTCTCATTTAATTAGTAACCTGACCTGATGTATTGGTCTCATTTAATTAGTAACCTGATTGGTCTCATTTAATTGTAACCTGATGTATTGGTCTCATTTAATTAGTAAACCTGATGTATTGGTCTCATTTAATTAGTAACCTGATGTATTGGTCTCATTTAATTAGTAACCTGACCTGATGTATTGGTCTCATTTAATTAGTAACCTGACCATTTAATTGATGTATTGGTCTCATTTAATTAGTAAACCTGATGTATTGGTCTCATTTAATTAGTAACCTGACCTGTATTGGTCTCATTTAATTAGTAACCTGACCTGATGTATTGGTCTCATTTAATTAGTAACCTGATGTATTGGTCTCATTTAATTAGTAACCTGACGTATTGGTCTCATTTAATTAGTAACCTGATGTATTGGTCTCATTTAATTAGTAACCTGACCTGATGTATTGGTCTCATTTAATTAGTAACCTGATGTATTGGTCTCATTTAATTAGTAACCTGATGTATTGGTCTCATTTAATTAGTAACCTGATGTATTGGTCTCATTTAATTAGTAACCTGACCTGATGTATTGGTCTCATTTAATTAGTAACCTGACCTGATGTATTGGTCTCATTTAATTAGTAACCTGATGTATTGGTCTCATTTAATTAGTAACCTGACCTGATGTATTGGTCTCATTTAATTAGTAACCTGACCTGATGTATTGGTCTCATTTAATTAGTAACCTGACCTGATGTATTGGTCTCATTTAATTAGTAACCTGATGTATTGGTCTCATTTAATTAGTAACCTGACCTGTATTGGTCTCATTTAATTAGTAACCTGACGTATTGGTCTCATTTAATTAGACCTGTATTGGTCTCATTTAATTAGTAACCTGACCTGATGTATTGGTCTCATTTAATTAGTAACCTGACCTGATGTATTGGTCTCATTTAATTAGTAACCTGACCTGATGTATTGGTCTCATTTAATTAGTAACCTGATTGGTCTCATTTAATTAGTAACCTGTATTGGTCTCATTTAATTAGTAACCTGATGTATTGGTCTCATTTAATTAGTAACCTGATGTATTGGTCTCATTTAATTAGTAACCTGACCTGATGTATTGGTCTCATTTAATTAGTAACCTAACCTGACCTGTATTGGTCTCATTTAATTAGTAACCTGATGTATTGGTCTCATTTAATTAGTAACCTGACCTGATGTATTGGTCTCATTTAATTAGTAACCTGACCTGATGTATTGGTCTCTCATTTAATTAGTAACCTGTAACCTGATGTATTGGTCTCATTTAATTAGTAACCTGACCTGATGTATTGGTCTCATTTAATTAGTAACCTGATGTATTGGTCTCATTTAATTAGTAACCTGACGTATTGGTCTCATTTAATTAGTAACCTGACCTGATGTATTGGTCTCATTTAATTAGTAACCTGACCTGATGTATTGGTCTCATTTAATTAGTAACCTGATGTATTGGTCTCGTATTGGTCTCATTTAATTGAGTAACTCATTTAATTAGTAACCTGATGTATTGGTCTCATTTAATTAGTAACCTAATGTATTGGTCTCATTTAATTAGTAACCTGATGTATTGGTCTCATTTAATTAGTAACCTGACCTGATGTATTGGTCTCATTTAATTAGTAACCTGACCTGATGTATTGGTCTCATTTAATTAGTAAACCTGATGTATTGGTCTCATTTAATTAGTAACCTGATGTATTGGTCTCATTTAATTAGTAACCTAATTGGTCTCATTTAATTAGTAACCTGATGTATTGGTCTCATTTAATTAGTAACCTGACCTGATGTATTGGTCTCATTTAATTAGTAACCTGACCTGATGTATTGGTCTCATTTAATTAGTAACCTGTATTGGTCTCATTTAATTAGTAACCTGTATTGGTCTCATTTAATTAGTAACCTGACCGTATTGGTCTCATTTAATTAGTAACCTGAGTATTGGTCTCATTTAATTAGTAACCTGACCTGATGTATTGGTCTCATTTAATTAGTAACCTGATGTATTGGTCTCATTTAATTAGTAACCTGACCTGATGTATTGGTCTCATTTAATTAGTAACCTGACCTGATGTATTGGTCTCATTTAATTAGTAACCTGATGTATTGGTCTCATTTAATTAGTAACCTGACCTGATGTATTGGTCTCATTTAATTAGTAACCTGACCTGATGTATTGGTCTCATTTAATTAGTAACCTGACCTGATGTATTGGTCTCATTTAATTAGTAACCTGACCTGATGTATTGGTCTCATTTAATTAGTAATTGGTCTCATTTAATTAGTAACCTGACCTGATGTATTGGTCTCATTTAATTAGTAACCTGACCTGATGTATTGGTCTCATTTAATTAGTAACCTGACCTGATGTATTGGTCTCATTTAATTAGTAACCTGACCTGATGTATTGGTCTCATTTAATTAGTAACCTGACGTATTGGTCTCATTTAATTAGTAACCTGACCTGATGTATTGGTCTCATTTAATTAGTAACCTGACGTATTGGTCTCATTTAATTAGTAACCTGATGTATTGGTCTCATTTAATTAGTAACCTGATGTATTGGTCTCATTTAATTAGTAACCTGATGTATTGGTCTCATTTAATTAGTAACCTGACCTGATGTATTGGTCTCATTTAATTAGTAACCTGATGTATTGGTCTCATTTAATTAGTAACCTGATGTATTGGTCTCATTTAATTTAACCTGTATGTATTGGTCTCATTTAATTAGTAACCTGACGTATTGGTCTCATTTAATTAGTAACCTGACCTGATGTATTGGTCTCATTTAATTAGTAACCTGACCTGACGTATTGGTCTCATTTAATTAGTAACCTGATGTATTGGTCTCATTTAATTAGTAACCTGACCATTTAATTAGTAACCTGACCTGATGTATTGGTCTCATTTAATTAGTAACCTGACCGTATTGGTCTCATTTAATTAGTGAATTGGTCTCATTTAATTAGTAACCTGATGTATTGGTCTCATTTAATTAGTAACCTGATGTATTGGTCTCATTTAATTAGTAACCTGACCTGATGTATTGGTCTCATTTAATTAGTAACCTGACGTATTGGTCTCATTTAATTAGTAACCTGACGTATTGGTCTCATTTAATTAGTAACCTGATGTATTGGTCTCATTTAATTAGTAACCTGACCTGATGTATTGGTCTCATTTAATTAGTAACCTGATGTATTGGTCTCATTTAATTAGTAACCTGATGTATTGGTCTCATTTAATTAGTAACCTGACCTGATGTATTGGTCTCATTTAATTAGTAACCTGATGTATTGGTCTCATTTAATTAGTAACCTGATGTATTGGTCTCATTTAATTAGTAACCTGACCTGATGTATTGGTCTCATTTAATTAGTAACCTGACCTGATGTATTGGTCTCATTTAATTAGTAACCTGACTGATGTATTGGTCTCATTTAATTAGTAACCTGACTGATGTATTGGTCTCATTTAATTAGTAACCTGACCTGATGTATTGGTCTCATTTAATTAGTAACCTGATGTATTGGTCTCATTTAATTAGTAACCTGACGTATTGGTCTCATTTAATTAGTAACCTGACCTGATGTATTGGTCTCATTTAATTAGTAACCTGACATTTAATTAGTAACCTGATTATTGGTCTCATTTAATTAGTAACCTGACCTGATGTATTGGTCTCATTTAATTAGTAACCTGATGTATTGGTCTCATTTAATTAGTAACCTGACCTGATGTATTGGTCTCATTTAATTAGTAACCTGACCTGATGTATTGGTCTCATTTAATTAGTAACCTGACGTATTGGTCTCATTTAATTAGTAACCTGACCTGATGTATTGGTCTCATTTAATTAGTAACCTGACCTGTATTGGTCTCATTTAATTAGTGATGTATTGGTCTCATTTAATTAGTAACCCTGATGTATTGGTCTCATTTAATTAGTAACCTGACCTGATGTATTGGTCTCATTTAATTAGTAACCTGACCTGATTGGTCTCATTTAATTAGTAATTGGTCTCATTTAATTAGTAACCTGACGTATTGGTCTCATTTAATTAGTAACCTGACCTGATGTATTGGTCTCATTTAATTAGTAACCTGATGTATTGGTCTCATTTAATTAGTAACCTGATGTATTGGTCTCATTTAATTAGTAACCTGATGTATTGGTCTCATTTAATTAGTAACCTGACCTGATGTATTGGTCTCATTTAATTAGTAACCTGATGTATTGGTCTCATTTAATTAGTAACCTGACCTGATGTATTGGTCTCATTTAATTAGTAACCTGATGTATTGGTCTCATTTAATTAGTAACCTGACCTGATGTATTGGTCTCATTTAATTAGTAACCTGACCTGATGTATTGGTCTCATTTAATTAGTAAACCTGATGTATTGGTCTCATTTAATTAGTAACCTGACCTGATGTATTGGTCTCATTTAATTAGTAACCTGACCTGTATTGGTCTCATTTAATTAGTAACCTGTCTCATTTAATTAGTATTGGTCTCATTTAATTAGTAACCTGATGTATTGGTCTCATTTAATTAGTAACCTGATGTATTGGTCTCATTTAATTAGTAACCTGACGTATTGGTCTCATTTAATTAGTAACCTGATGTATTGGTCTCATTTAATTAGTAACCTGATGTATTGGTCTCATTTAATTAGTAACCTGACCTGATGTATTGGTCTCATTTAATTAGTAACCTGATTGGTCTCGTATTGGTCTCATTTAATTAGTAACCTGACCTGATGTATTGGTCTCATTTAATTAGTAACCTGACCTGGTCTCATTTAATTAGTATTGGTCTCATTTAATTAGTAACCTGTATTGGTCTCATTTAATTAGTAACCTGATGTATTGGTCTCATTTAATTAGTAACCTGACCTGATGTATTGGTCTCATTTAATTAGTAACCTGACCTGATGTATTGGTCTCATTTAATTAGTAACCTGATGTATTGGTCTCATTTAATTAGTAACCTGATGTATTGGTCTCATTTAATTAGTAACCTGACCTGATGTATTGGTCTCATTTAATTAGTAACCTGACCTGATGTATTGGTCTCATTTAATTAGTAACCTGACCTGATGTATTGGTCTCATTTAATTAGTAACCTGACCTGATGTATTGGTCTCATTTAATTAGTAACCTGATGTATTGGTCTCATTTAATTAGTAACCTGACCTGATGTATTGGTCTCATTTAATTAGTAACCTGATGTATTGGTCTCATTTAATTAGTAACCTGACGTATTGGTCTCATTTAATTAGTAACCTGATGTATTGGTCTCATTTAATTAGTAACCTGACCGTATTGGTCTCATTTAATTAGTAACCTGATGTATTGGTCTCATTTAATTAGTAACCTGTAACCTGATGTATTGGTCTCATTTAATTAGTAACCTGATGTATTGGTCTCATTTAATTAGTAACCTGACCTGATGTATTGGTCTCATTTAATTAGTAACCTGTATTGGTCTCATTTAATTAGTAACCTGACCTGTATTGGTCTCATTTAATTAGTAACCTGATGTATTGGTCTCATTTAATTAGTAACCTGATGTATTGGTCTCATTTAATTAGTAACCTGACCTGATGTATTGGTCTCATTTAATTAGTAACCTGACCTGATGTATTGGTCTCATTTAATTAGTAACCTGACCTGATGTATTGGTCTCATTTAATTAGTAACCTGACCTGATGTATTGGTCTCATTTAATTAGTAACCTGATGTATTGGTCTCATTTAATTAGTAACCTGACCTGATGTATTGGTCTCATTTAATTAGTAACCTGATGTATTGGTCTCATTTAATTAGTAACCTGATTGGTCTCATTTAATTAGTAACCTGACCTGTATTGGTCTCATTTAATTAGTAACCTGATGTATTGGTCTCATTTAATTAGTAACCTGATTGGTCTCCTGATGTATTGGTCTCATTTAATTAGTAACCTGACCGTATTGGTCTCATTTAATTAGTAACCTGACTGATGTATTGGTCTCATTTAATTAGTATTGGTCTCATTTAATTAGTAACCTGATGTATTGGTCTCATTTAATTAGTAAACCTGATGTATTGGTCTCATTTAATTAGTAACCTGATGTATTGGTCTCATTTAATTAGTAACCTGACCTGATGTATTGGTCTCATTTAATTAGTAACCTGACGTATTGGTCTCATTTAATTAGTAACCTGATGTATTGGTCTCATTTAATTAGTAACCTGACCTGATGTATTGGTCTCATTTAATTAGTAACCTGACCTGATGTATTGGTCTCATTTAATTAGTAACCTGATGTATTGGTCTCATTTAATTAGTAACCTGACCTGATGTATTGGTCTCATTTAATTAGTAACCTGACCTGATGTATTGGTCTCATTTAATTAGTAACCTGACCTGATGTATTGGTCTCATTTAATTAGTAACCTGACCTGATGTATTGGTCTCATTTAATTAGTAACCTGACCTGATGTATTGGTCTCATTTAATTAGTAACCTGTATTGGTCTCATTTAATTAGTAACCTGATGTATTGGTCTCATTTAATTAGTAACCTGACCTGATGTATTGGTCTCATTTAATTAGTAACCTGACCTGATGTATTGGTCTCATTTAATTAGTAACCTGACCTGATGTATTGGTCTCATTTAATTAGTAACCTGACCTGATGTATTGGTCTCATTTAATTAGTAACCTGATGTATTGGTCTCATTTAATTAGTAACCTGACCTGATGTATTGGTCTCATTTAATTAGTAACCTGATGTATTGGTCTCATTTAATTAGTAACCTGACGTATTGGTCTCATTTAATTAGTAACCTGACTGATGTATTGATGTATTGGTCTCATTTAATTAGTAACCTGACTGATGTATTGGTCTCATTTAATTAGTAACCTGACGTATTGGTCTCATTTAATTAGTAACCTGACGTATTGGTCTCATTTAATTAGTAACCTGATGTATTGGTCTCATTTAATTAGTAACCTGACCTGATGTATTGGTCTCATTTAATTAGTAACCTGACGTATTGGTCTCATTTAATTAGTAACCTGACCTGATGTATTGGTCTCATTTAATTAGTAACCTGACCTGTATTGGTCTCATTTAATTAGTAACCTAACCTGACCTGATGTATTGGTCTCATTTAATTAGTAACCTGACCTGATGTATTGGTCTCATTTAATTAGTAACCTGACCTGATGTATTGGTCTCATTTAATTAGTAACCTGACCTGATGTATTGGTCTCATTTAATTAGTAACCTGACGTATTGGTCTCATTTAATTAGTAACCCTGACCATTTAATTGACCTGATGTATTGGTCTCATTTAATTAGTAACCTGACCTGATGTATTGGTCTCATTTAATTAGTAACCTGTATTGGTCTCATTTAATTGATGTATTGGTCTCATTTAATTAAGTAACCTGACCTGATGTATTGGTCTCATTTAATTAGTAACCTGATGTATTGGTCTCATTTAATTAGTAACCTGACGTATTGGTCTCATTTAATTAGTAACCTGACCTGATGTATTGGTCTCATTTAATTAGTAACCTGACCTGATGTATTGGTCTCATTTAATTAGTAACCTGACCTGATGTATTGGTCTCATTTAATTAGTAACCTGATGTATTGGTCTCATTTAATTAGTAACCTGACCTGATGTATTGGTCTCATTTAATTAGTAACCTGACCGTATTGGTCTCATTTAATTAGTAACCTGATTGGTCTCATTTAATTAGTAACCCTGATGTATTGGTCTCATTTAATTAGTAACCTGATGTATTGGTCTCATTTAATTAGTAACCTGACCTGATGTATTGGTCTCATTTAATTAGTAACCTGACCTGATGTATTGGTCTCATTTAATTAGTAACCTGATGTATTGGTCTCATTTAATTAGTAACCTGATGTATTGGTCTCATTTAATTAGTAACCTGACCTGATGTATTGGTCTCATTTAATTAGTAACCTGACCTGATGTATTGGTCTCATTTAATTAGTAACCTGACCTGATGTATTGGTCTCATTTAATTAGTAACCTGATGTATTGGTCTCATTTAATTAGTAAACCTGATGTATTGGTCTCATTTAATTAGTAACCTGACCTGATGTATTGGTCTCATTTAATTAGTAACCTGACGTATTGGTCTCATTTAATTAGTAAACCTGATGTATTGGTCTCATTTAATTAGTAACCTGACCTGATGTATTGGTCTCATTTAATTAGTAACCTGTATTGGTCTCATTTAATTAGTAACCTGATGTATTGGTCTCATTTAATTAGTAACCTGACCGTATTGGTCTCATTTAATTAGTAACCTGACGTATTGGTCTCATTTAATTAGTAACCTGACGTATTGGTCTCATTTAATTAGTAACCTGACGTATTGGTCTCATTTAATTAGTAACCTGACCTGATGTATTGGTCTCATTTAATTAGTAACCTGATGTATTGGTCTCATTTAATTAGTAACCTGACCTGATGTATTGGTCTCATTTAATTAGTAACCTGATGTATTGGTCTCATTTAATTAGTAACCTGACCTGATGTATTGGTCTCATTTAATTAGTAACCTGACCTGATGTATTGGTCTCATTTAATTAGTAACCTGACCTGATGTATTGGTCTCATTTAATTAGTAACCTGACCTGATGTATTGGTCTCATTTAATTAGTAACCTGATGTATTGGTCTCATTTAATTAGTAACCTGACGTATTGGTCTCATTTAATTAGTAACCTGACGTATTGGTCTCATTTAATTAGTAACCTGATGTATTGGTCTCATTTAATTAGTAACCTGACGTATTGGTCTCATTTAATTAGTAACCTGACGTATTGGTCTCATTTAATTAGTAACCTGACCTGATGTATTGGTCTCATTTAATTAGTAACCTGTCTCATTTAATTAGTAACCTGACCTGATGTATTGGTCTCATTTAATTAGTAACCTGACTGATGTATTGGTCTCATTTAATTAGTAACCTGATGTATTGGTCTCATTTAATTAGTAACCTGATGTATTGGTCTCATTTAATTAGTAACCTGATGTATTGGTCTCATTTAATTAGTAAACCTGATGTATTGGTCTCATTTAATTAGTAACCTGACCCTGATGTATTGGTCTCATTTAATTAGTAACCTGATGTATTGGTCTCATTTAATTAGTAACCTGATGTATTGGTCTCATTTAATTAGTAACCTGACCTGATGTATTGGTCTCATTTAATTAGTAACCTGACCTGATGTATTGGTCTCATTTAATTAGTAACCTGATGTATTGGTCTCATTTAATTAGTAACCTGACCTGACGTATTGGTCTCATTTAATTAGTAACCTGATGTATTGGTCTCATTTAATTAGTAACCTGACCTGATGTATTGGTCTCATTTAATTAGTAACCTGACCTGATGTATTGGTCTCATTTAATTAGTAACCTGACCTGATGTATTGGTCTCATTTAATTAGTAACCTGACCTGATGTATTGGTCTCATTTAATTAGTAACCTGATGTATTGGTCTCATTTAATTAGTAACCTGATGTATTGGTCTCATTTAATTAGTAACCTGATGTATTGGTCTCATTTAATTAGTAACCTGACCTGATGTATTGGTCTCATTTAATTAGTAACCTGACGTATTGGTCTCATTTAATTAGTAACCTGACCGTATTGGTCTCATTTAATTAGTAACCTGATTGGTCTCTGTAACCTGTATTGGTCTCATTTAATTAGTAACCTGACCTGATGTATTGGTCTCATTTAATTAGTAACCTGACCTGATGTATTGGTCTCATTTAATTAGTAACCTGACGTATTGGTCTCATTTAATTAGTAACCTGATGTATTGGTCTCATTTAATTAGTAACCCTGATTGGTCTCATTTAATTGTATTGGTCTCATTTAATTAGTAACCTGACCTGATGTATTGGTCTCATTTAATTAGTAACCTGATTGGTCTCTGACCTGTATTGGTCTCATTTAATTAGTAACCTGATGTATTGGTCTCATTTAATTAGTAACCTGACGTATTGGTCTCATTTAATTAGTAACCTGACCTGATGTATTGGTCTCATTTAATTAGTAACCTGACCTGATGTATTGGTCTCATTTAATTAGTAACCTGACCTGATGTATTGGTCTCATTTAATTAGTAACCTGACCTGATGTATTGGTCTCATTTAATTAGTAACCTGACCTGATGTATTGGTCTCATTTAATTAGTAACCTGACCTGATGTATTGGTCTCATTTAATTAGTAACCTGACCTGATGTATTGGTCTCATTTAATTAGTAACCTGACCTGATGTATTGGTCTCATTTAATTAGTAACCTGACCTGATGTATTGGTCTCATTTAATTAGTAACCTGACGTATTGGTCTCATTTAATTAGTAACCTGACCTGATGTATTGGTCTCATTTAATTAGTAACCTGTATTGGTCTCATTTAATTAGTAACCTGACCGTATTGGTCTCATTTAATTAGTAACCTGACCGTATTGGTCTCATTTAATTAGTAAACCTGATGTATTGGTCTCATTTAATTAGTAACCTGACCTTAGATGTATTGGTCTCATTTAATTAGTAACCTGACCTGATGTATTGGTCTCATTTAATTAGTAACCTGATGTATTGGTCTCATTTAATTAGTAACCTGACCTGATGTATTGGTCTCATTTAATTAGTAACCTGATGTATTGGTCTCATTTAATTAGTAACCTGACCTGATGTATTGGTCTCATTTAATTAGTAACCTGACGTATTGGTCTCATTTAATTAGTAACCTGACGTATTGGTCTCATTTAATTAGTAACCTGACCATTTAATTAGATGTATTGGTCTCATTTAATTAGTAACCTGATGTATTGGTCTCATTTAATTTAATTGTAACCTGACCTGATGTATTGGTCTCATTTAATTAGTAACCTGATGTATTGGTCTCATTTAATTAGTAACCTGACGTATTGGTCTCATTTAATTAGTGATTGGTCTCATTTAATTAGTAACCTGATGTATTGGTCTCATTTAATTAGTAACCTGACCTGATGTATTGGTCTCATTTAATTAGTAACCTGACGTATTGGTCTCATTTAATTAGTAACCTAGTAA
The DNA here is from genome assembly GCF_021184085.1 of Oncorhynchus gorbuscha. Classification (NCBI taxonomy): domain Eukaryota; kingdom Metazoa; phylum Chordata; class Actinopteri; order Salmoniformes; family Salmonidae; genus Oncorhynchus; species Oncorhynchus gorbuscha. The sequence continues at coordinate 26,425 of NW_025745380.1, read as the reverse complement.
CCTGACCTGATGTATTGGTCTCATTTAATTAGTAACCTGACCTGATGTATTGGTCTCATTTAATTAGTAACCTGATGTATTGGTCTCATTTAATTAGTAACCTGATGTATTGGTCTCATTTAATTAGTAACCTGACTCATTTAATTAGTAACCTGATGTATTGGTCTCATTTAATTAGTAACCTGTAACCTGATGTATTGGTCTCATTTAATTAGTAACCTGTAACCTGATGTATTGGTCTCATTTAATTAGTAACCTGACCGTATTGGTCTCATTTAATTAGTAACCTGATGTATTGGTCTCATTTAATTAGTAACCCTGATGTATTGGTCTCATTTAATTAGTAACCTGATGTATTGGTCTCATTTAATTAGTAACCTGATGTATTGGTCTCATTTAATTAGTAACCTGATTGGTCTCATTTAATTAGATGTATTGGTCTCATTTAATTAGTAACCTGACCTGATGTATTGGTCTCATTTAATTAGTAACCTAATTGGTCTCATTTAATTAGTAACCTGACGTATTGGTCTCATTTAATTAGTAACCTAACCTGATGTATTGGTCTCATTTAATTAGTAACCTGACCTGATGTATTGGTCTCATTTAATTTGAATTGGTCTCATTTAATTAGTAACCTGACGTATTGGTCTCATTTAATTAGTAATGTATTGGTCTCATTTAATTAGTAACCTGACCTGATGTATTGGTCTCATTTAATTAGTAACCTGACCTGATGTATTGGTCTCATTTAATTAGTAATTGGTCTCATTTAATTAGTAACCTGATGTATTGGTCTCATTTAATTAGTAACCTGACCTGATGTATTGGTCTCATTTAATTAGTAACCTGATGTATTGGTCTCATTTAATTAGTCTCATTGGTCTCATTTAATTAGTAACCTGACGTATTGGTCTCATTTAATTAGTAAACCTGATGTATTGGTCTCATTTAATTAGTAACCTGTATTGGTCTCATTTAATTAGACCTGTATTGGTCTCATTTAATTAGTAACCTGACCTGATGTATTGGTCTCATTTAATTAGTAACCTGACCTGATGTATTGGTCTCATTTAATTAGTAACCTGACCATTTAATTAGTAACCTGTATTGGTCTCATTTAATTAGTAACCTGACCTGATGTATTGGTCTCATTTAATTAGTATTGGTCTCATTTAATTGTAACCTGTATTGGTCTCATTTAATTAGTAACCTGACGTATTGGTCTCATTTAATTAGTAACCTGATGTATTGGTCTCATTTAATTAGTAACCTGACCTGACCTGATGTATTGGTCTCATTTAATTCTCTGATGTATTGGTCTCATTTAATTAGTAATTGGTCTCTGTAACCTGATGTATTGGTCTCATTTAATTAGTATTGGTCTCATTTAATTAGTAACCTGACGTATTGGTCTCATTTAATTAGTAACCTGACGTATTGGTCTCATTTAATTAGTAACCTGACGTATTGGTCTCATTTAATTAGTAACCTGACGTATTGGTCTCATTTAATTAGTAACCTGACGTATTGGTCTCATTTAATTAGTAACCTGACCTGATGTATTGGTCTCATTTAATTAGTAACCTGATGTATTGGTCTCATTTAATTAGTAACCTGATGTATTGGTCTCATTTAATTAGTAACCTGATGTATTGGTCTCATTTAATTAGTAACCTGACCTGATGTATTGGTCTCATTTAATTAGTAACCTGACGTATTGGTCTCATTTAATTAGTAACCTGACGTATTGGTCTCATTTAATTAGTAACCTGACGTATTGGTCTCATTTAATTAGTAACCTGATGTATTGGTCTCATTTAATTAGTAACCTGACCTGATGTATTGGTCTCATTTAATTAGTAACCTGACCTGACGTATTGGTCTCATTTAATTAGTAACCTGACGTATTGGTCTCATTTAATTAGTAACCTGACGTATTGGTCTCATTTAATTAGTAACCTGACCTGATGTATTGGTCTCATTTAATTAGACCTAGTAACGTATTGGTCTCATTTAATTAGTAACCTGACCTGACGTATTGGTCTCATTTAATTAGTAACCTGACCTGACGTATTGGTCTCATTTAATTAGTAACCTGATTGGTCTCATTTAATTAGTAACCTGACGTATTGGTCTCATTTAATTAGTAACCTGACCTGATGTATTGGTCTCATTTAATTAGTAACCTGACCTGATGTATTGGTCTCATTTAATTAGTAACCTGACCTGATGTATTGGTCTCATTTAATTAGTAACCTGACCTGACCGTATTGGTCTCATTTAATTAGTAAACCTGACGTATTGGTCTCATTTAATTAGTAACCTGACGTATTGGTCTCATTTAATTAGTAACCTGACCTGATGTATTGGTCTCATTTAATTAGTAACCTGACGTATTGGTCTCATTTAATTAGTAACCTGACCTGATGTATTGGTCTCATTTAATTAGTAACCTGACGTATTGGTCTCATTTAATTAGTAACCTGACGTATTGGTCTCATTTAATTAGTAACCTGATGTATTGGTCTCATTTAATTAGTAACCTGATGTATTGGTCTCATTTAATTAGTAACCTGACCTGATGTATTGGTCTCATTTAATTAGTAACCTGACCTGATTGGTCTCATTTAATTAGTAATTGGTCTCATTTAATTAGTAACCTGACCTGATGTATTGGTCTCATTTAATTAGTAACCTGACGTATTGGTCTCATTTAATTAGTAACCTGACCTGATGTATTGGTCTCATTTAATTAGTAACCTGACGTATTGGTCTCATTTAATTAGTAACCTGACCTGATGTATTGGTCTCATTTAATTAGTAACCTGACGTATTGGTCTCATTTAATTAGTAACCTGATGTATTGGTCTCATTTTGGTCTCGTATTTCTCATTTAATTAGTAACCTGACCTGATGTATTGGTCTCATTTAATTAGTAACCTGACGTATTGGTCTCATTTAATTAGTAACCTGACGTATTGGTCTCATTTAATTAGTAACCTGATGTATTGGTCTCATTTAATTAGTAACCTGACGTATTGGTCTCATTTAATTAGTAACCTGACCTGATGTATTGGTCTCATTTAATTAGTATTGGTCTCATTTAATTAGTAACCTGACGTATTGGTCTCATTTAATTAGTAACCTGACCTGACGTATTGGTCTCATTTAATTAGTAACCTGACCTGACGTATTGGTCTCATTCTATGACTGTGATCATGGTCAAGAGTAGTGCACTATCTAGGGAATAGGGTCCCTGTCACTGTGATCATGGTCAAGAGTAGTGCACTATCTAGGGAATAGGGTCCCTGTCACTGTGATCATGGTCAAGAGTAGTGCACTATCTAGGGAATAGGGTCCCTGTCACTGTGATCATGGTCAAGAGTAGTGCACTATCTAGGGAATAGGGTCCCTGTCACTGTGATCATGGTCAAGAGTAGTGCACTATCTAGGGAATAGGGTCCCTGTCACTGTGATCATGGTCAAGAGTAGTGCACTATCTAGGGAATAGGGTCCCTGTCACTGTGATCATGGTCAAGAGTGTGATCATGGTCAAGAGTAGTGCACTATCTAGGGAATAGGGTCCCTGTCACTGTGATCATGGTCAAGAGTAGTGCACTATCTAGGGAATAGGGTCCCTGTCACTGTGATCATGGTCAAGAGTAGTGCACTATCTAGGGAATGGGGTCCCTGTCACTGTGATCATGGTCAAGAGTAGTGCACTATCTAGGGAATAGGGTCCCTGTCACTGTGATCATGGTCAAGAGTAGTGCACTATCTAGGGAATAGGGTCCCTGTCACTGTGATCATGGTCAAGAGTAGTGCACTATCTAGGGAATAGGGTCCCTGTCACTGTGATCATGGTCAAGAGTAGTGCACTATCTAGGGAATGGGGTCCCTGTCACTGTGATCATGGTCAAGAGTAGTGCACTATCTAGGGAATAGGGTCCCTGTCACTGTGATCATGGTCAAGAGTAGTGCACTATCTAGGGAATAGGGTCCCTGTCACTGTGATCATGGTCAAGAGTAGTGCACTATCTAGGGAATAGGGTCCCTGTCACTGTGATCATGGTCAAGAGTAGTGCACTATCTAGGGAATAGGGTCCCTGTCACTGTGATCATGGTCAAGAGTAGTGCACTATCTAGGGAATAGGGTCCCTGTCACTGTGATCATGGTCAAGAGTAGTGCACTATCTAGGGAATGGGGTCCCTGTCACTGTGATCATGGTCAAGAGTAGTGCACTATCTAGGGAATGGGGTCCCTGTCACTGCCATCTCCAGTGTCTCGCTTTTTCATCACCGACGGACAAAACACCAACCTGCCGCAGAGAGTCTGACACAGATTGTGTGTGTGTGTGTGTGTGTGTGTGTGTGTGTGTGTGTGTGTGTGTGTGTGTGTGTGTGTGTGTGTGTGTGTGTGTGTGTGTGTGTGTGTGTGTGTGTGTGTGTGTGTGTGTGTGTGTGTGCGTGTGTGTGTGTGTGTGTGTGTTATAGCTATAGGGAGAAGAACAGTGAGCGATAGCTCTGTACAAGAACTGGAGAGGAAAGGACAAGTAAAGGGGAATGAAGGAGGAGCAGAGGAGCCTGGACTAAACAGGGATCGGCCTGGACTAAACAGGGATCGGCCTGGACTAAACAGGGATCGGCCTGGACTAAACAGGGATCGGCCTGGACTAAACAGGGATCGGCCTGGACTAAACAGGGATCGGCCTGGACTAAACAGGGATCGGCCTGGACTAAACAGGGATCGGCCTGGACTAAACAGGGATCGGCCTGGACTAAACAGGGATCGGCCTGGTCTAAACAGGGATCGGCCTGGACTAAACAGGGATCGGCCTGGACTAAACAGGGATCGGCCTGGACTAAACAGGGATCGGCCTGGACTAAACAGGGATCGGCCTGGACTAAACAGGGATCGGCCTGGACTAAACAGGGATCGGCCTGGACTAAACAGGGATCGGCCTGGACTAAACAGGGATCGGTCTGGACTAAACAGGGATCTGCCTGGACTAAACAGGGATCGGCCTGGACTAAACAGGGATCGGCCTGGACTAAACAGGGATCGGCCTGGACTAAACAGGGATCGGCCTGGACTAAACAGAGATCAGAGAGAGAGAGAGAGAGAGAGAGAGAGAGAGAGAGAGAGAGAGAGAGAGAGAGAGAGAGAGAGAGAGAGAGAGAGAGAGAACAGTAAATCTAGAACTCCTCCCTTGTACCCGTGGAAACAGAACAAGCCTATTACCATACAACGTCTGATTGATGTCCGCAGTTCAGGGTTTCTGTGTGTGTGTGTGTTTGTCAATACAGCTGTCCATTAATTCTCCCTGTTTCTCCCATCTTCTATAAAAACCCTGGGCGTGGAGATGCATGGACACACACACACACACACACACACACACACACACACACACACACACACACACACACACACACACACACACACACACACACACACACACACACACACACACACACACACACACACACACACACACACACACACACACACACACACACACACACACACAATCTGTGTCAGACTCTCTGCTGCAGGTTGATGTTTTGTCCTTAACCCTCAGATGATATTTCTCTCTCTGCCTTGGAGAGTTTCAAACCTTGTCAGACGAGTGCAGGAGAAAAGTTCCCCTTATAGAGAGAATCTCAACTATATTTCCTTGTTTCCTTGCGTCGTATGGCTTTTTCTCAAAACCCATTGGAGAGAAATAGAAGAGGGGACCCAGCAAACCAAAATGGCTTCTGTGAAAGTTCCCAAAACATTTGTTTTCGATCGCTGCAAACGTTCTCGTAACAGAAAAACTGTCCAGTCTTGCTGAGAATTATAGAATGCTTGTTATAAAACATCCATCTGATGCAGCAAGAACGTTCCCAGAAGGAAAACATTTAATCTGTCCTTTAAAGGTTGCTTGAATGTTTCATTAGGGTATGGGAACAGTCTGGGTGGAACATTGTGGGGACATGTTCCCCAAAACACTAAAACTATCCAGTCGTTCAGATGATTCTACAACAGGGGTGTCAAACTCATTTCGCATCGTGGGCCACATACGGCCTAGGGAGATGTCAAGTGGGCCGGACCATTAAAATTATACCATACTCTGCTATAAATAACCAAAATAACATGTCTTTCCTTTGTTTTGGTGTAAAGAAGCACAAGAACATTAGGAAAATATTGAAATTTAATGAACTATCCTTTTACAAAACATTTCATGAAACACCTCATATTTCCTTAGACAAATGTGCAATTTACTTTTATCATTCACAAATATGCATTGCAACTGATCCCACTGATTGTACAAAGGCACAAAACTTTAATTGGTACTGAAAAATATAGTAATGCACTTTAAGATTAAATGAGACTTTTAAAGAAAGGAATTTTTAAACCACTTACACATACGCATATAAAATCTAAATGTAATCCCTGCGTACACCTTACAAACTAAGGAGAGTGATTTTAAATGTGTCATGAAGAAAGTGTTCGCCTGTCCTGTAAATCTGTAAACTTCATACATGAAACATACATACACATACAATACATACTGAAAATTTATGGAGTTGTATGAACAGTAGAATTCCATCACACAACTTTTGTTTTGAAGCTGCTGACTAACATTAAAGTGCACATTTTTTAAATCACCACAGTAAGGATTCATCTTCACAGAGCTGTATTCTTTCAATGCAAACAGTATCTAAGGCAGCATTTTAAAGGTGTTAGTCTAGTCTGGACTTGTATTTGTACCTGAAACTTGGCATCTTTTGGCCTGTACAAGTGCATCAACACCAGGTGTCATGTCCTGACTAGCTGTCACTTTCAGAATGTCATTTAAGTGCTTGTTTGTGAGCCTTGAACGCATTTTTGTTTTATTGATATTTATCACTGAGAAAATTTGTTCACAAAGGTAGGTTGTCCCAAACATGCACAACATTTTAGCAGCCAGGGCTGTTAATTTGGGGTAACCTGGTAGTAGATACTGATAAAATCTGTCCAGACCTACAGAGGCAAATTTGCCCTTCAAATCTGCATCACACTGCAAATCAATTATCTCTAGCTGAATTTCGACCGGCAGATCAGAAGCTTTAACTGTGAAAGGTGAGCGAAAAACTGAAAATTCTGTCTCAAGTTCACCAAATACCTGAAAACGTTTCTCAAACTCCCGCAGTAGTCCTGCAATTTTGTCTTTGTACCGTTTCATGTCCGCATCAGGTCTGGTCACACACATCTCTCAGACAGGGAAATGAGCAGGGTTGCCATTTGCCAGTTGCATCTCCCACAAAGTCAGCTTCAACTTAAATGCATGTATGTTGTCAGAAAACTGTGTGACAACTTTTTGCGGCCTTGCAACATTTTGTTCAGATTGTTCAAGTGTTCAGTAATATCAACCAAGAATGCAAGGTCCCGTAGCCATTCCTGAGATTGTAATTCCAACACCGGTTTTCCTTTTTCTCCATGAACTGTCCGATTTCTCTCGTAGATCAAAGAAATGCCTCAGCACAGCGCCTCGGCTTAACCATCTCACTTCAGTGTGGTATGGCAGGCTGTGGGTAATGTTGCTGTCGCTGAGAAGTTTGTCAAACTGACGATGGTTCAGACCTCTGGACCGGATGAAATCACAGTGCGAACAACCACCTCCATGACGTGGTCCATTTTCAGCGACTTGCAACACAATGCCTCCTGGTGCAAAATACAGTGAAATGTCCAGAAACGATCTCCTCCATTAAGGGCTTGTACTTTGTCTTTGAACTTTGTCGCGGCACCTGCTTTCTTTCCGACCATGGATGGCGCGCCGTCTGTAGCCAGGCTGACAGCGCGGGACCAGTCCACTCCAACTCTGTCCAATGCAGCAACGACAGAGCCGAAAATGTCTCGGCTGTTGTGGTGTCCATCATTGGCACCAACTCAAGAAACTCTTCAGTAACAGTCAATGTCTCATCAACTCCTCAAATAAATATGGCCAGTTGGGCCACGTCTGTGATGTCAGTGCTCGTCAATTGGCACGGAAAATGCAATAAATGACTTGACTCTCTGTTTCAATTGACTGTCTAAATCTGCCGATAGTTCCGAAATCCTCTCTGCTATAGTATTCCTCGTCAGGCTAATATTGGCAAAAGCTTGTCGCTCTCGGGACATACAAGTTCAGCCGCCTTCATCATGCATCGTTTAACAAAGTCACCGTCGGAATACGATCGATGCTAATGCTATTTCGCTAGCAATTAGGTAGCTGGCTTTTACCGCTGCTTCACTGACTTCTCGGCTCTGGATGAAAGTTGACTGCTGTTTCCTCAGACCCGCCAGCAATTCGTTAATCTTATCTCTTCTCAGTTGTCCTTGCAAGCCGTCATATTTTTCGCTGTGATGAGTCTCGTAGTGGCGTCGAATATTATATTCCTTCAATACCGAAACTTGTTGCAAACACACCAAGCACAAAGGTTTTCCGTGCATCTCTGTAAATAAATAGGACGTGGTCCATTTTTCTTTGAAAATTCTACACTCCTTATCTACTTTTCTCCGTTTGGATAACGACATTTTGGCTAATGAGGGTGTAGCGGAGAGGTAGAGACCAAGGTATTAACAACGTCGTAACAAGCAGCAGATGGCGCATTGATACCGTCTGCTGTTTTCAGTCTGTCTCAGTGATGCGGCTTGTCTTCTACTCTGATGGAAAGAGTGCGCCCCTTAGCGGATAATCCATGAATTGCAGCGAATTAAAAATATTAATTCCATGTCTTTTATGCATTTTTTCCTCTTTCAAATTATCCTGCGGGCCTGATCGAACCTCCTTGGGGGCCGCTTCTGGCCCGCGGGCCGTATGTTTGACACCCCTGTTCTACAATGTTCCTTTTAGGGTGCCAGAAACATTCACCTGATGCTACAAGAATGTTCCCTGAACACGTTTTGTCTGTTCTTTAAAAGGTTCCCAGAGTGTTTCATTAGGTTGTGGGAACATTGTGGGAACATCCCAAAATATATAAAAAACAGTTGTGTAAACAAACAAACAAACAATTTAGCTAAAACCACATGTTTTTACCCTTTAGTGGATTTCTACATGTCAACAGGACTAATCACTGGGGAGACGTCTTTAAGGTCTCAGTAGGGTGATCCTCTACATTTCAACAGGACTAATCACTGGGGAGACGTCTTTAAGGTCTCAGTAGGGTGATCCTCTACATGTCAACAGGACTAATCACTGGGGAGACGTCTTTAAGGTCTCAGTAGGGTGATCCTCTACATTTCAACAGGACTAATCACTGGGGAGACGTCTTTAAGGTCTCAGTAGGGTGATCCTCTACATGTCAACAGGACTAATCACTGGGGAGACGTCTTTAAGGTCTCAGTAGGGTGATCCTCTACATTTCAACAGGACTAATCACTGGGGAGACGTCTTTAAGGTCTCAGTAGGGTGATCCTCTACATTCAACAGGACTAATCACTGGGGAGACGTCTTTAAGGTCTCAGTAGGGTGATCCTCTACATGTCAACAGGACTAATCACTGGGGAGACGTCTTTAAGGTCTCAGTAGGGTGATCCTCTACATTTCAACAGGACTAATCACTGGGAGACGTCTTTAAGGTCTCAGTAGGGTGATCCTCTACATGTCAACAGGACTAATCACTGGGGAGACGTCTTTAAGGTCTCAGTAAGGTGATCCTCTACATGTCAACAGGACTAATCACTGGGGAGACGTCTTTAAGGTCTCAGTAAGGTGATTCTCTACATTTCAACAGGACTAATCACTGGGAGACGTCTTTAAGGTCTCAGTAGGGTGATCCTCTACATTTCAACAGGACTAATCACTGGGGAGACGTCTTTAAGGTCTCAGTAGGGTGATCTCTACATTTCAACAGGACTAATCACTGGGGAGACGTCTTTAAGGCCTCAGTAGGGTGATCCTCTACATGTCAACAGGACTAATCACTGGGGAGACGTCTTTAAGGTCTCAGTAAGGTGATTCTCTACATTTCAACAGGACTAATCACTGGGGAGACGTCTTTAAGGTCTCAGTAGGGTGATCCTCTACATTTCAACAGGACTAATCACTGGGGAGACGTCTTTAAGGTCTCAGTAGGGTGATCCTCTACATGTCAACAGGACTAATCACTGGGAGACGTCTTTAAGGTCTCAGTAGGGTGATTCTCTACATGTCAACAGGACTAATCACTGGGGAGACGTCTTTAAGGTCTCAGTAGGGTGATCCTCTACATGTCAACAGGACTAATCACTGGGGAGACGTCTTTAAGGTCTCAGTAGGGTGATCCTCTACATGTCAACAGGACTAATCACTGGGGAGACGTCTTTAAGGTCTCAGTAAGGTGATCCTCTACATGTCAACAGGACTAATCACTGGGGAGACGTCTTTAAGGTCTCAGTAAGGTGATTCTCTACATTTCAACAGGACTAATCACTGGGGAGACGTCTTTAAGGTCTCAGTAGGGTGATCCTCTACATTTCAACAGGACTAATCACTGGGGAGACGTCTTTAAGGTCTCAGTAGGGTGATCCTCTACATTTCAACAGGACAAATCACTGGGGAGACGTCTTTAAGGTCTCAGTAGGGTGATCCTCTACATTTCAACAGGACTAATCACTGGGGAGACGTCTTTAAGGTCTCAGTAGGGTGATCCTCTACATGTCAGACTACCGGCATAGACAGTGCAGTGTGAAACTGCCTGTCCAATAGAATTCCCCCATCACACAACTATTTTTGTTTGTTTTGTGGTGGTATAGGGAGATAAGAAGACAGACATGGTAGTCAGCATGTCTGCAGAAGGTTTTTGGTTTGTTAGTCTTCAGTAACACAGCATTTGAAAACATTTTGAGGAGAAACCTGTATCTTTTGGGGGACGTGTGACTCCACTTTGAAGTGATGATTTTGGCAGACCAGACCAGTTACATCTACAGTATAGCTCTTAACAAGAAAATACAATGGGGTTGATTTTTAGTTCTGCTTTGCTGTCAAAAACATCCCAAAACACTAAAACTATCCAATCGTGCTGACAATCAGATAATATTTGTATCACGGTGCTAAAAACCTTCATTTTATGTTGCCAGAATGTCAAACTGTAATGACATACTGCTCCTTTAAGTATGAACGGTCTGAGAGAGACAATCTGGGATTCAAACAACAACCAAGTGACCACCCCGCCACTGTTTCAAATCCAATGTTATTAGTCACATGCGCCGAATACAACAGGTGTAGTAGACCTTACAGTGAAATGCCGAATACAACAGGTGTAGTAGACCTTACAGTGAAATGCTGAGTACAACAGGTGTAGTAGACCTTACAGTGAAATGCCGAATACAACAGGTGTAGTAGACCTTACAGTGAAATGCCGAATACAACAGGTGTAGTAGACCTTACAGTGAAATGCCGAATACAACAGGTGTAGTAGACCTTACAGTGAAATGCCGAATACAACAGGTGTAGTAGACCTTACAGTGAAATGCCGAATACAACAGGTGTAGTAGACCTTACAGTGAAATGCCGAATACAACAGGTGTAGTAGACCTTACAGTGAAATGCCGAATACAACAGGTGTAGTAGACCTTACAGTGAAATGCCGAATACAACAGGTGTAGTAGACCTTACAGTGAAATGCCGAATACAACAGGTGTAGTAGACCTTACAGTGAAATGCTGAATACAACAGGTGTAGTAGACCTTACAGTGAAATGAGGAATACAACAGGTGTAGTAGACCTTACAGTGAAATGCCGAATACAACAGGTGTAGTAGACCTTACAGTGAAATGCCGAATACAACAGGTGTAGTAGACCTTACAGTGAAATGCTTACTTACGAGCCCCTAACCAACAATGCAGTCTAAGTGGATAAGAGAAAGAAATAAAATTAACAAGTAATTAAAGAGCAGCAGTAAAATAACTATAGCGAGACTATACAGGGGGGTACTGGTAAAGAGTCAATGTGCGGGGTTAGTTGAGGTAATATGTACATGTAGGTAGAGTTATTAAAGTGACTATGCAGAGATGATAACAACAGAGAGTAGCAGCATCGTAGAAGGGAGGGAGGGGGGGCAATGTGAATAGTCTGGGTAGCCATTTCATTAGATGTTCAGGAGTCTTATGGCTTGGGGTAGAAGCTGTTTAGAAGCCTCTCTTTTGGTGAGTCCAAAATTTGCCTTGGTGCTCCGGTACAGCTTGCCGTGTGGTAGCAGAGAGAACAGTCTATGACTAGGCTGGCTGGCTGGAGTCTTTAACAGTTTTTAGGGCATTCCCCTGACACCGCCTGGTATAGCTGATTGGCTCAAACACATTAAGGAAATAAATGAATGAACTTTTAACAAGGCACACCTGTTAATTCAAATGCATTCCAGGTGACTACCTCATGAAACTGGTTGAGAAAATGTCAAGAGTGTTCAAAGCTGTCATCAAGGCAAAATGGTGGCTACTTAGAAGAATCTCAAATATAACATATATTTTGATTTGTTTCACACGTTTTTGGTTACTACATGATTCCATATGTGTTATTTCATAGTTTTGATATCTTCACTATTTTTGCACAATGTAGAAAATAATAAAAAATAAATAAAACCCCTTGAATGAGTAGGTGAGTCCAAAATGTGGACTGGTACTGTATATGTTGATGAGGGTGGGGCTCAAGCTGCATCCCTGTCTCACCCCACAGCTCTTTCTCTCTCTCTTTCCATCCTCTCTCTCTTTCTCTCTCTCTCTCACGCTCTCTATCAATCCAATTCAATTCAAAGGGTTTTTTTGGCATGGGAAAAATATGTTAACATTTGCAAAGGATAGGAAATAGGCAATAGGGGGAAAAAAAGAAAACAAAGTCTATATACAGTGAGTGCAAATACGGTCAAATAAGGGAGTTAAGGCAATAAATAGGCCATGGTGGCGAAGTAATTACAATATAGCAATTAAACACTGGAATGGTAGATGTGCAGAAGATGGATGTGCAAGTAGAGATACTGTGGTGCAAAAGGAGCAAAATAAATCAATACAGTATGGGGATGAGGTAGATAGATGGGCTGTATACAGATGGGCTATGAACAGGTGCAGTGATCTGTGAGCTGCTCTGACAGCTGGTTCTTAAAGCTAGTGAGGGAGATGGGAATCTCCAGCTTCAGTGATTTTTGCAGTTCGTTCCAGTCAGTGGCAGCATTGAACTGGAAGGAAAGGCAACCAAATGAGGAATTGGCTTTGGGGTGACCAGTGAGATTTACCTGTTGGTAACGTGTGCTACGAGTGGGTGCTGCTATGGTGACCAGCGAGCTGAGATAGGGCGGGGCTTTACCTAGCAGAGACTTGTAGATAACCTGTAGCTAGTGGGTTTGGCGACGAGTATGAAGCGAGGGCCAGCCAACGAGAGCGTAGAGGTCGCAGTGGTGGGTAGTATATGGGGCTTTGGTGACAAAACGGATGGCACTGTGATAGACTACATCCAGTTTGCTGAGTAGAGTGTTGGAGGCTATTTTATAGATGACATCGCCGAAGTCAAGGATCGGTAGGATGGTCAGTTTTACGAGGGTATGTTTGGCAGCATGAGTGAAGGAAGCTTTGTTGCGAAATAGGAAGCCGATTCTAGATGTAATTTTTGATTGGAGATGCTTAATGTGGGTCTGGAAGGAGAGTTTACAGTCTAACCAGACACCAAGGTATTTGTAGTTATCCACGTATTCTAAGTCAGAGCCGTCCAGAGTAGTGATGCTGGACGGGCGGGCAGGTGCGGGCAATGATCGGTTGAATAGCATGCATTTAGTTTTAGTTGCAATCAAGAGCAGTTGTAGGCCACGGAAGGAGAGTTGTATGGCATTGAAGCTCGTCTGGAGGTTAGTTAACACAGTGTCCAAAGAAGGGCCAGAAGTATACCGTGTACATTTTGTGGGCAGTGAGCACATAGCCTATCTTCTCTTGAGAGCCAGGTCTGCCTACGGCGGCCTTTCTCAATAGCAAGGCTATGCTCACTGAGTCTGTACATAGTCAAAGCTTTCCTGAAGTTTGGGTCAGTCACAGTGGTCAGGTATTCTGCCTCGGTGTACTCTCTGTTTAGGGCCAAATAGCATTCTAGTTTGCTCTGTTGTTTTGTAATTCTTTCCAATGTGTCAAGTAATCTCTCTCTCTCTCTTGTTCTCTCTTTCTCTGTCTCTGTCTCTCTCTCTTTCTCTCGCTGTCCTCCATCTCTCCTTCCCTTTCTCTCTGTCCCTCTCTCTCTCGTCAGAGGGGAGGTCTGGAGAGAGAGATTGTCATGCCTGATGGATCACCCCAAACACTCAGACAAACTATCTTTGTCCTTCCACACACACACACACACACACACACACACACACACACACACACACACACACACACACACACACACACACACACACACACACACACACACACACACACACACACACACACACACACACACACACACACACACACACACACACACACACACACACACACACACACACACACACACACACACACACACACACACACACACACTGCCCTCCGTAATTATTGGGACAGCGACCATTTTGTTTGTGTTTTGGCTCTGTACTCCAGCACTTTGAATTTGAAATGATACAATGACCATGAGGTTAAAGTGCTGAGTATCAGTTTTAATGTGAGGTTATTTTTTCATCCATATTGGGTGACCCGTTTAGAAATTACAGCACTTTTTGTACATAGTCCTCCACACTTTTACATTAATGTGGATGCTACCATGATTACGGACAGTCCTGAATTAATCGTGAATAATATTGAGTGAGAAAGTTATAGACACAGCAATATCACACCTCCAAGACATGCTAACCTCTCACCATTACACTAACAGGGAGGTTAGCATACCTCCAAGACATGCTAACCTCTCACCATTACACTAACAGGGAGGTTAGCATACCTCCAAGACAAGACTGCTCTGAACCCGAGCCTGCCGTACCTTACCATTCTGCCTGCTCTGACCCTGAGCCTGCCGTTCCTTACCATTCTGCCTGCTCTGACCCTGACCCTGAGCCTGCCGTACCCTACCATTCTGCCTGCTCTGACCCTGAGCCTTACCATTCTGCCTGCTCTGACCCTGAGCCTGCTGAGCCTGCCGCTCCTTACCATTCTGACTGCTCTGACCCTGAGCCTGAGCCTGCCGTACCTTACCATTCTGCCTGCTCTGACCCTGAGCATTCTGCCGACCCTGACCCTACCATTCTGCCTGCTCTGACCCTGAGCCTGCCGTACCTTACCATTCTGCCTGCTCTGACCCTGAGCCTGCCTGCCGTTCCTTACCATTCTGCCTGCTCTGACCCTGAGCCTGCCATTCCTTACCATTCAGCCTGCTCTGGATTACTGACCTGTCGTATGCCTGCCTTCCCCTCCTGTTTTTGTAATAAACTTTTGTTACTTCAAAACTGTCTGCATTTCTGTCTTCTCCTGAGCATTGACAGTACGAACTGGATCTGACAGACCTGACGGAGCCAGCAGACTCAGACCAGCTTCGCAACGCCGTCTCCTCCCAAGGAGACACCATTGGAAGGCATGAGGAGTTTCTTCGTGGTCTTACGGTAGGGTTCCAGATCTTGTCCGAACGCCATGACCGAGCGCTGAACACATTGCTGGAGCAATTCTACGGGTTGTCTGTTAGGCAGCCTACCATGATGGTAACCTCGCATCCCCTCAGTAACCCGGCTGTCAGCAGCATGACCACCACGGTTTCCAGAGAACCCCGCTTACCTCCCCCGGAACGCTTCGGACTGCTCGAAGATAGCATACCTCATCACGCTGATGTTAGGGAGGGCCTTCGCCTGGGCTACGGCCGTATGCTAATAATATAAGAATAACAGTCGGCCGTATGCTAATAATATAAGAATAACAGTCGGCCGTATGCTAATAATATAAGAATAACAGTCGGCCGTATGCTAATGATATAAGAATAACAGTCGGCCGTATGCTAATAATATAAGAATAACAGTCGGCCGTATGCTAATAATATAAGAATAACAGTCGGCCGTATGCTAATAATATAAGAATAACAGTCGGCCGTATGCTAATAATATAAGAATAACAGTCGGCCGTATGCTAATAATATAAGAATAACAGTCGGACGTATGCTAATAATATAAGAATAACAGTCGGCCGTATGCTAATAATATAAGAATAACAGTCGGCCGTATGCTAATAATATAAGAATAAATATAATAATATAAGAATAACAGTCGGCCGTATGCTAATAATATAAGAATAACAGTCGGCCGTATGCTAATAATTAAGAATCTGGAGGAGAATAACAGTTATAAGAATATAGCAGGAGGCTAATAATATGAAGAACAGTTTTCGGTTCTCCTAATAATATAAGAATTGTGCTAATAATATAAGAATAACAGTCGGGTATGCTAATAATATTAACTCGTCGTATGCTTCAGTCTGGAGGAGTTCGATAGCGGGTGAAGACGGTTCTCCATTGTCCGGGAGTGTGGCAGACTATGCGGAGGATTGGCATCTAAGAGTTGCCTGGAACCTAGAATCGCTGTTCAACACGTTCCTGCACGGATTATCAGAGGAAGTGAAGGAGAAGCTAGCAGCCCAGGAACTACCGATAAATCGTGACTCGCTGATACGTGAACGTAGGAAGGAGAGGAGGTCCGATTCCACCTCGCCTCCAAGGCATCCGGGAAGTCTCCAACGTCTCCATGGCTGGTAGGACCAAAGGCTACCTGAGTTCCCCCGACAGTCTCTGATAGGCAGAGCTAAGCTGTCCCCAGCCAAACGTCTACACAAAGAGTTGCCTGTGTTGTGGGACTACTGGTAATTTCGTCTCCACCTGTCCACTAAAAGACCAGGCTCACTGGTAGGGGCGAGTACTCTGGTGGGCCATACGGAGAACTTTTCCTCTCCCCTTACTCGCACCCCTCTCCACGCCATCCTGCCGTTGGGAGAACAGATGAAATCTCTCCGGGTACTCATTGACTCTGGGGCTGATGAGAGTTTTATGGACACCTCCCTGGCATCCGAGCTGGGCATCTCCCATTCAGCCCTCTCCATTCCCATGGACATTAGAATGCTGGAGGGGCACTCTATAGACCGGGTCAGCAAAATTCCACTCCCATCAACTTACGAGTGTCAGGGAACCACAGCGAGGCAATCCAATTCATGCTAATTAAGTCCCCTCAGGTTTCGTGGTATTTGGTTTCTCTTGGCTCCAGCGACACAATACCCTCACAGACCGGACTGCTGTTGCCATTATGGGCTGTTCTGCCACGCCCATTGCCTGAAGTCAGCACAGCCTGCCACCGGGACGTGTTCCTCTCCACCATTCCCCCGGAACACTCCACCATTCCCCCGGACCTCTCATCCATTCCCCACGACCTCTCCTCCATTCCCCCGAACCTCTCCACCATTCCCCCGGACCTCTCATCCATTCCCCCGGACCTCTCCTCCATTCCCCCGGACCTCTCCACCATTCCCCCGGACCTCTCATCCATTCCCCCGGACCTCTCATCCATTCCCCCGGGCCACTCCTCTATTCCCCGGACCTCTCCACCCATTCCCCCAGACCTCTCCCACCATTCCCCAGACCTCTCCACCATTCCCAGAGTACCAGGACCACCAGGAGGTTTTCAGTAAGGCCTGGGCCACTTCACTTCCTCCACACTGGTTTACCAACTGACTGGTTTACCAACTGACTGGTTTACTTACTGACTAGTTTATCTACTGACTGGTTTACTTACTGACTGGTTTACCTACTGACTGGTTTACCTACTGACTGGTTTACCAACTGACTGGTTTACCTACTGACTGGTTTACCTACTGACTGGTTTACCTACTGACTAGTTTATCTACTGACTGGTTTACTTACTGACTGGTTTACCTACTGACTGGTTTACCAACTGACTGGTTTACTTACTGACTGGTATACCCACTGACTGGTTTATCTACTGACTGGTTTACCTACCGACTGGTTTACCTACTGACTGGTTTACCTACTGACTGGTTTAACCACTGACTGGTTTACCTACTGACTGGTTAACCTACCGACTGGTTTACCTACTGACTGGTTTACCTACTGACTGGTTTACTTACTGACTGGTTGATCTACTGACTGGTTTACTTACTGACTGGTTTACCTACTGACTGGTTGATCTACTGACTGGTTTACCTACCGACTGGTTTACCTACCGACTGGAGTCCATTTCTGCCAAGGTCAACTCAGTTTACTGAGTGAGTGTGCTTGCATGTGTGTGTGTGTGTGTGTGTGTGTGTGTGTGTGTGTGTGTGTGTGTGTGTGTGTGTGTGTGTGTGTGTGTGTGTGTGTGTGTGTGTGTGTGAGATACTGTGGAGAGACTGAGGGGGTTTGTGTGTGTGTGTGAGTGTGTTTGAGTGCGTGTGTGTGTATGCGTGTGTGCCTCTGCATATGCCTGTGAGTGTGCTTGCATGTGCATGTGTGTGTGTGTGTGTGTGTGTGTGTGTGTGTGTGTGTGTGTGTGTGTGTGTGTGTGTGTGTGTGTGTGTGTGTGTGTGTGTGTGTGTGTGTGTGTGTGTGTGTGTGTGTGGGTGGGGTGCGTTACTCAGAGTGACAGCCAGAAAGGTGACATTGCCACCTGCCCGGGAGTCGGGCGCCAGCCGCGTCGTAATTTCACTGTCTCGTTCCTGTTACCTTGATCAACTACAGGATAACAGAAGTGTTCCCTCTGCCTCGTTTTCCCTTGACCGAGCGACTCAAAGTGTGTGCGTGTGTGTGTGTGAGTGTGTGCGTGTGTGCCTCTGCGTGTGCCTGTGTGTGTGCTTGTGTGTGTGCTTGTGTGTGTGCGTGTTAGTGTGTGTGTTTCTGTGCGTGTGTGTGCACGTGCATGTGCGTGTGTTTTTTAGTGTGTTAGTGTGTGTGTGTGTCTGTCTGATGGGTGATGGATAGTTTACTGCCTCCCAACCTGTTCTCACCACCACTAGTTTACAACTTCTACT
>NW_025745380.1:0-2500 GCF_021184085.1 Oncorhynchus gorbuscha | reverse complement strand
GAATATTACGACCAGAACAATCAGACAGTTATTAGTTATTAATATCGGACATTATTGAATTAACAGGCTGGAACATTCTCCCATTGGTTGATCTGCTACAGGTATGGATGCTGCACACACACTCCCTCGTCAATATCTCCCGCGGTACGTAACTCATATGAGCTAATCGTTCACTTCAACAAAAAGGTTTACTCTCAGACTAAGAAATCGAATTAAATCAAAGTGTATTGGTCCATACACAGATGAGCAGATGTTATCACAGGTGCAGAGAAATGCTTGTGTTTCTAAGCTCCAACGGTGCAGTAATTATGTCCTAGGTATTAACTGTTATACAGAACAACAAAACGAAAGAAATGTCGAAAATGGCAGACTGAGCCATGACAGGGTCTTGAATATATATTTCATTTCTTTGTTTTATTACTTTTTTTTGATTATGTCGTTTTGTATTGCTAGGTATTATCACTGCACTGTTGAGGCTAGAAACACAAGCATTAGGTATTATCACTGCACTGTTGAGGCTAGAAACACAAGCATTAGGTATTATCACTGCACTGTTGAGGCTAGAAACACAGGCATTAGGTATTATCACTGCACTGTTGAGGCTAGAAACACAAGCATTAGGTATTATCACTGCACTGTTGAGGCTAGAAACACAAGCATTAGGTATTATCACTGCACTGTTGAGGCTAGAAACACAAGCATTAGGTATTATCACTGCACTGTTGAGGCTAGAAACACAAGCATTAGGTATTATCACTGCACTGTTGAGGCTAGAAACACAAGCATTAGGTATTATCACTGCACTGTTGAGGCTAGAAACACAAGCATTAGGTATTATCACTGCACTGTTGAGGCTAGAAACACAAGCATTAGGTATTATCACTGCACTGTTGAGGCTAGAAACACAAGCATTAGGTATTATCACTGCACTGTTGAGGCTAGAAACACAAGCATTAGGTATTATCACTGCACTGTTGAGGCTAGAAACACAAGCATTAGGTATTATCACTGCACTGTTGAGGCTAGAAACACAAGCATTAGGTATTATGCACTGCACTGTATTATCACTGCAGGCTAGAAACACAAGCATTAGGTATTATCACTGCACTGTTGAGGCTAGAAACACAAGCATTAGGTATTATCACTGCACTGTTGAGGCTAGAAACACAAGCATTAGGTATTATCACTGCACTGTTGAGGCTAGAAACACAAGCATTAGGTAGTATCACTGCACTGTTGAGGCTAGAAACACAAGCATTAGGTATTATCACTGCACTGTTGAGGCTAGAAACACAAGCATTAGGTATTATCACTGCACTGTTGAGGCTAGAAACACAAGCATTAGGTATTATCACTGCACTGTTGAGGCTAGAAACACAAGCATTAGGTATTATCACTGCACTGTTGAGGCTAGAAACACAAGCATTAGGTATTATCACTGCACTGTTGAGGGCTAGAAACACAAGCATTAGGTATTATCACTGCACTGTTGAGGCTAGAAACACAAGCATTAGGTATTATCACTGCACTGTTGAGGCTAGAAACACAAGCATTAGGTATTATCACTGCACTGTTGAGGCTAGAAACACAAGCATTAGGTATTATCACTGCACTGTTGAGGCTAGAAACACAAGCATTAGGTATTATCACTGCACTGTTGAGGCTAGAAACACAAGCATTAGGTATTATCACTGCACTGTTGAGGCTAGAAACACAAGCATTAGGTATTATCACTGCACTGTTGAGGCTAGAAACACAAGCATTAGGTATTATCACTGCACTGTTAGGGCTAGAAGCAAGCATTAGGTATTATCACTGCACTGTTGAGGCTAGAAACACAAGCATTAGAGTATTATCACTGCACTGTTGAGGCTAGAAACACAAGCATTAGGTATTATCACTGCACTGTTTGGGCTAAAACACAAGCATTAGGTATTATCACTGCACTGTTGAGGCTAGAAACACAAGCATTAGGTATTATCACTGCACTGTTGAGGCTAGAAACACAAGCATTAGGTATTATCACTGCACTGTTGAGGCTAGAAACACAAGCATTAGGTATTATCACTGCACTGTTGAGGCTAGAAACACAAGCATTAGGTATTATCACTGCACTGTTGAGGCTAGAAACACAAGCATTAGGTATTATCACTGCACTGTTGAGGCTAGAAACACAAGCATTAGGTATTATCACTGCACTGTTGAGGCTAGAAACAGCATTAGGTATTATCAGCAGGGCTTAGGTATTATCACTGCACTGTTGAGGCTAGAAACACAAGCATTAGGTATTATCACTGCACTGTTGAGGCTAGAAACACAAGCATTAGGTATTATCACTGCACTGTTGGGCTAGAAACACAAGCATTAGGTATTATCACTGCACTGTTGAGGCTAGAAACACAAGCATTAGGTATTATCACTGCACTGTTGAGGCTAGAAACACAAGCATTAGGTATTATCACTGCACTGTTGAGGCTAGAAACACAAGCATTAGGTATTA
>NW_025745379.1:0-25947 GCF_021184085.1 Oncorhynchus gorbuscha | reverse complement strand
GCTGCTGGAGCCCTTTACCCTAGCCCTATACCCTAGCCCCTCTCCCAGATACCCTAGCCCCTCCCCCATATACCATAGCCCCTCCTCCCCGCCCTATACCCCTAGCCCCTCCCCTAACCCTATACCCTAACCCTATACCCTAGCCCCTCCCCCATATACCCTAGCCCCTTCCCCTAGCCTTATACCCTAGCCCCTCCTCCCCGCCCTATACCCTAGCCCCTCCCCCTAACCCTATACCCTCGCCCCTATACCCTAGCCTCCTCCCACCTAGCCCCTAACCCTATACCCTAGCCCTATACCCTAGCCCTCTTTCCCTAGCCTTATACCCTAGCCCTATACCCTAGCCCCTCCCCCCTAGCCCTCCCCTTAGCCTTATCCCCTAGCCCTACTCTCCCTAGCCCTTCCCCCTAGCCTTATCCCCTAGCCCTTCTCCCCTAGCTTTATCGCCTAGTCCCTCTCCCCTAGCCCTACTCTCCCTAGCCCTTCCCCCCTAGCCCTAGCCCCTCCCCTAGCCTTATCCCTCTAGCTCCCTTCCCCTAGCCTCTCATTTCATTTCATTTAAGTCATTTAGCTCCTCTTATCCGACTTACTAGTTTCAAATAGCCATATAGCCATATACTCCAAGCCCCTCTCCCCTTAGCCCCAGTCCCAGTCCTAGCCTCAGTCTTATCCTCAGCACCAGTCCTAGCCCCAGCCCTATACCCTAGCCCCAGCCTCAGCCCTATACCCTAGCCCTATACCCTAACCCCAGCCTCAGCCCTATACCCTAGCCCCAGCCTCAGCCCTATACCCTATACCCTAGCCTCAGCCCTATACCCAGCCTCAGCCCTATACCCTAGCCTCAGCCCTAGCCCCAGCCCTATACCCTAGCCCCAGCCCTATACCCTAGCCCCAGCCCTAGCCTCAGCCTTATACCCTAGCCCCAGCCTCAGCCCTAACCCCAGCCCTATACCCTATCCCCAGCCCTATACCCTAGCCCCAACCCCAGCCATAGCCCCAGCCCTATGCCTATCCCTGGCCTCAGCCCGGATGCCTATTTGACCTATGCCTATACCACAGCCCCAGCTCTTCTAGACCCTGTGCTATCAGCCCTATACCCTAGCCCCCAGCTCTCAGCCTCTATACTCCTAGCTCCCTGGTCAGCCCTATACTCCTAGTGCCCAGCTCTCAGCTCCTATACTCCTAGCCCCAGCCCTATACCCAGACCCTGCCTCAGCCCTATACCCTAGCCCCATCCCTAGCCCCTGCCTCAGCCCTATACTCCTAGCCCCAGCTCTCAGTCTATACTCCTAGCTCAGCCCTATGCCTAACCCCCAGGCGGCATGTCCCAGCCTCAGCCCTATGCCCTACCCTCAGCTCCTATTTCAAGTCTCAGCCCTATGCCCAGCCCCAGCCTCAGGCCTATGCCCAGGCCCCAGGACCCAGTCCCAGCCTCATTCTTATCCCCAGTCTCAGCTCCTATGCCCTATACTCCTAGCCTCAGCCCTATACCCTAGCCCCAGCCCTATACCCTAGCCCCAACCCCAGCCGTAGCCCCCCCAGCCCTATACCCTAGCCCTATACCCAAGCCCCAGCTCCTATACCCCAGCCTCGCTCCTATACACTAGCCTCAGCTATATACCCTAGCCCCCAGCCTCTCAGCTCCTATACTCCTAGCCCCCAGCCCTATACCCTAGCCCCTGCCTCAGCCCTATACCCTAGCTCCCAGCCCTATACCCAAGCCCCAGCCCTATACCCAAGCCCCAGCCTCAGCCCTATAACCAAAGCCCCTAGCCCCAGTCCCAGCCTTCAGTCTTATCCCCAGTCTCAGCCCTATACCCTATACCCTAGCCCCAGCCCTATACCCTATCCCCAGCCTCAGCCCTATACATTTACATTTACATTTAAGTCATTTAGCAGACGCCTTATCCAGAGCGACTTATAGCCCAAGCCTCAGCCCTAGCCTCAGCCTTATACCTAGCCCCAGCCTCAGCACCCAGCCCTATAGCCAATCCCCAGCCTTATACCCTAGCCCCAACCCCAGCCGTAGCTCCCAGCCCTATACCAGCCCTATACCCAAGCCCCAGCCCTATACCCTATCCCCAGCCCTATACCCCAGCCCCAGCCCTATACCCTAGCCTCAGCCCTATACCCAAGTCCCAGCCCTATACCCAAGCCCCAGCCCTATACCCAAGCCCCAGCCCTATACCCTAGCCTCAGCTCCTATACCCTAGTCCCAGCCCTATACCCTAGTCCCAGCCCTATACCCTAGTCCCAGCCTCAGCTCTATACCCTAGCCCTAGCCTCAGCCCTATACCTGCCTAGCCCCAGCCTCAGCCCTATACCCTAGCCCCAGCCCAGGCCTATACCCTAGTCCCAGCCCTATACCCAGCCTCAGCCCTATACCCAAGCCTCAGCCCTATACCCTAGCCCTCCCAGCCCATACCCTAGCCCCAGCCCCAGCCCTATACCCTAGCCCCAGCCTATACCCAGCCCCAGCCTCACCCTATACCCTAGCCCCAGCCTCACCCCTATACCCTAGCCCCAGCCTCAGCCCTATGCCCAAGCCTCAGCCCTATACCCTAGCCTCAGCCTCAGCCCTATACCCTAGCCCCAGCCCTATACCCAAGCCCCAGCCCTATACCCAACCCCTAGCCCCAGCCCTATACCCAAGCCCTAGCCACAGCCCCAGCCTCAGCCCTATACCCAAGCCCTAGCCTCAGCCTTATACCCTAGCCCCAGCCTCAGCCCTATACCCAAGCCCCAGCCCTATACCCTATCCCCAGTCTCAGCCCTATACCCAAGCCCCAGCCCTATACCCAAGCCCCAGCCCTATACCCTAGCCCCAGCCGCAGCCCTATACCAAGCCCTAGCCTCAGCCTTATACCCTAGCCCTAGTCCCAGCCTCAGCCCTATACCCAAGCCCCAGCCCTAGCCCTATCCCCAGTCTCAGCCCTATACCCAAGCCCCAGCCCTATACCCAAGCCCCAGCCCTATACCCAAGCCCCAGCCCTATACCCTAGCCCCAGCCGCAGCCCTATACCCTAGCCCCAGCCCTAGCCTCAGCCCTATACCCAAGCCCCAGCCCTAGCCTCAGCCCCAGTCCTAGCCCCAGTCCTAGCCCCAGCCTCAGCCCCAGCCCTAGCCTCAGCACCAGTCCTAGCCCCAGCCCCAGTCCTAGCCCCAGCCTCCACCGCAGTCCTAGCCCCAGTCCTATACCCTAGCCTCAGCCCCAGTCCTAGCCCCAGTCCTATACCCTAGCCCCAGTCCTAGCCTCAGCCCCCATCCCTAGCCCCAGTCCTATACCAGCCCCAGCCTAGCTCCAGTCCCTAGCCTAGCCCCAGTCCTATCCCAGCCCTAGACCCAGTCCTATACCCCAGCCTAGCCTCAGCCCCAGTCCTATACCCCAGCCCCAGCCTCAGCCTAGCCCCAGTCCTATACCCCAGCCCTAGCCAGTCCAGCCCCAGTCCTCATACCCTCAGCCCCGGGTCCTAGCCTCAGCCCCAGTCCTATACCCCAGCCCTAGCCTCAGCCCCAGTCCTATACCCTAGCCTCAGCCCCCGGTACCCCAGCCCCTCAGCCCCAGTCCTATACCCAGTCCTAGCCTCAGCCCCAGTCCTATACCCCAGTCCTAGCCTCAGCCCCAGTCCTAGCCCCAGTCCTAGCCTCAGCCCCAGTCCTAGCCCCAGCCATATACCCCAGTCTAGCCCCAGTCCTATACCCCATCCCCAGCCCTATACCCCATCCCCAGCCCGCCTAGCCCCAGCCGCAGCCCTATACCCTAGCCCCAGTCCTAGCCTCAGTCCCAGTCCTATACCCCAGCCCTAGCCTCAGCCCCAGTCCTAGCCCCAGCCTCAGCCCCAGTCCTAGCCCCAGTCCTATACCCCAGCCCTAGCACCAGCCCTAGCCCCAGTCCTATACCCCAGCCCTAGCCTCAGCCCTAGACCCAGTCCTATGCCCTAGCCCCAGTCCTAGCCCCCAGTCCTATACCCCAGCCCTAGCCTCAGCCCCAGTCCTATACCCTAGCCCCGGTCCTAGCCTCAGCCCCAGTCCTATACCCCAGCCCTAGCCTCAGCCCCAGTCCTATACCCTAGCCCCAGTCCTAGCCTCAGCCCCAGTCCTATACCCCAGTCCTAGCCCCAGTCCTAGCCCCAGTCCTATACCCTAGCCTCAGCCCCAGTCCTAGCCCCAGTCCTATACCCTAGCCCCAGTCCTAGCCTCAGTCCCAGTCCTATACCCCAGCCCTAGCCTCAGCCCCAGTCCTAGCCCCAGCCCAGCCCTAGCCCCAGTCCTATACCCCAGCCCTAGCCTCAGCCCTAGCCCCAGTCCTATACCCCAGCCCTAGCCTCAGCCCTAGACCCAGTCCTATGCCCTAGCCCCAGTCCTAGCCTCAGCCCCAGTCCTATACCCCAGCCCTAGCCTCAGCCCCAGTCCTATAACCTAGCCCCGGTCCTAGCCTCAGCCCCAGTCCTATACCCCAGCCCTAGCCTCAGCCCCAGTCCTATACCCTAGCCCCAGTCCTAGCCTCAGCCCCAGTCCTATACCCCAGTCCTAGCCTCAGCCCCAGTCCTAGCCCCAGCCCTATACCCCAGTCCTAGCCCCAGTCCTATACCCCATCCCCAGTCCTATACCCCATCCCCAGTCCTAGCCTCAGCCCTAGCTTCAGCCCCAGCCCTAGCCCCAGCCCTAGCCTCAGCCCCAGTCTCAGGGCCGTGCTGCAGCCAACCATAATTGATGTTTTAACTGTGATGAATGGAAGAAGGGAGCGGGCAGCTTTTTCCCAGAACACCCCAGTGGTCTAATTAATTAGCTGTCCATTATCACATGAATGACTGCTGATTCAACCTGTTTTCACCCGGGATTTTAAAGGACAAAATTACCACTCACTTATTTTTTGTGAAATATGATTCTTACAACAAAAAAACACTAACATTTTTGTCAAGTTACTCAGTATGATGTCACACATTTCCTCAACCAACACCGTTTCTTCCTTTGCCTGCAGCTCAAAAAGCAGAAGTCTGTTTCAATTCGCTGAAACAAGAAGGAAATGAGTTTGTGAAGAAAGGTCTGTTCCAGGAGGCTCTGAGGACGTACAGCGAATGCCTTAAGCTGAAGCCAGAGGAATGTCCCATCTACACCAACCGGTAAGGACCTGACCGTGTCTCCTTCATCCTAACAGGTACAGTAATGTACAGTGCATTCGGGAAGTATTCAACCACCTTGACGTTTTCTACATTTTGTTACAGCCTTATTCTGAAATGGATTAACTTGGTCCCCCCCCCCCTCTTCAATCTGCACACAATACCCCACAATGACATCACAATACCCCACAATGACATCACAATACCCCATAATGACATCACAATACCCCATAATGACACCACAATGACACCCAATGACACCACAATACCCCATAATGACACCACAATACCCCATAATGACACCACAATACCCTTCTCCCTGATTGCTCAGTTTAGAGCGGCCAGCTCTAGGAAGAGTCTTGGTGGTTCTAAACTTCTTCCATTTAAGAATAATGGAGGCCATTTTGTTCTTGGGGACCTTCAATGCTGCAGAAATGTTTTGGTACCCTTCCCCAGATCTGTGCCTCGACACAATCCTGTCTCGGAGCTCTACAGACAATTCCTTTGACCTCATGCTTGGTTTTTACTCTGACATGCACTGTCAACTGTGGGACCTTATATAGACAGGTGTGTGCCTTTCCAAATGATGTCCTATCAATTGAATTTACCACAGGTGGACTCCAATCAAGTTATAGAAACATCTCAAGGATGATCAATGGAAACAGGATGCACCTGACCTCAATTGAGTCTCATAGCAAAGGGTCTGAATACTTATGTAAACAAGGGATTTCTGTTTTTCTATGCTTCATAAATTTGCAAGAAACCTGTTTTTGCTTTGTCATTAAGGGGTATTGTGATGTCATTATGGGGTATTGTGATGTCATTATGGGGTATTATGTGTGGATTGATGAGCAATTGTTTTTATTTGGTCAATTTTAGAATAAGGCTGTAATGTAACAAAATGTGAGAAAAGGGGAAGGGTTCTGAACACTTTCCGAATGCACTGAATGTGGTGGGAACAGAACCCCGGTCTGTGTAACCAGTGGGAACAGAACCCCGGTCTGTGTAACCAGTGGGAACAGAACCCCGGTCTGTGTAACCAGTGGGAACAGAACCCCGGTCTGTGTAACCAGTGGGAACAGAACCCCGGTCTGTGTAACCAGTGGGAACAGAACCCCGGTCTGTGTAACCAGTGGGAACAGAACCCGGTCTGTGTAACCAGTGGGAACAGAACCCTGGTCTGTGTAACCAGTGGGAACAGAACCCTGGTCTGTGTAACCAGTGGGAACAGAACCCGGTCTGTGTAACCAGTGGGAACAGAACCCGGTCTGTGTAACCAGTGGGAACAGAACCCCGGTCTGTGTAACCAGTGGGAACAGAACCCGGTCTGTGTAACCAGTGGGAACAGAACCCGGTCTGTGTAACCAGTGGGAACAGAACCCCGGTCTGTGTAACCAGTGGGAACAGAACCCCGGTCTGTGTAACCAGTGGGAACAGAACCCCGGTCTGTGTAACCAGTGGGAACAGAACCCCGGTCTGTGTAACCAGTGGGAACAGAACCCCGGTCTGTGTAACCAGTGGGAACAGAACCCCGGTCTGTGTAACCAGTGGGAACAGAACCCCGGTCTGTGTAACCAGTGGGGAACCCGGTCTGTGTAACCAGTGGGAACAGAACCCGGTCTGTGTAACCAGTGGGAACAGAACCCCGGTCTGTGTAACCAGTGGGAACAGAACCCCGGTCTGTGTAACCAGTGGGAACAGAACCCCGGTCTGTGTAACCAGTGGGAACAGAACCCGGTCTGTGTAACCAGTGGGAACAGAACCCTGGTCTGTGTAACCAGTGGGAACAGAACCCGGTCTGTGTAACCCAGAAGTGGGAACAGAACCCGGTCTGTGTAACCAGTGGGAACAGAACCCCGGTCTGTGTAACCAGTGGGAACAGAACCCCGGTCTGTGTAACCAGTCAGAACCCCTCTGTGTAACCAGTGGGAACAGAACCCGGTCAGTGGGAACAGAACCCAGTAACCTGTCTGTGTAACCAGTGGGAACAGAACCCCCCAGTGGGAACAGAACCCCGGTCTGTGCAGTGTAACCAGGGAACAGAACCCCTGTGTAACCAGTGGGAACAGAACCCTGGTCTGTGTAACCCAGAAGTGGGAACAGAACCCGGTCTGTGTAACCCCAGTGGGAACAGAACCCTGGTCTGCTGGTCTAACCCCAGTCCAGAACCCGGTCTCAACCCCAGCTGGGAACTAACCCCATCCAGTCTGCTCTAACCCCAGTGGGAACAGCCGGTCTGTGTATCCAGCCTGCTCAGAACCCCAGTGGGAACAGAACCCGGTCTGTGTAACCAGTGGGAACAGAACCCCGGTCTGTGTAACCACTGGGAATCCATCCAGTCTAACCCCAGTCAGCCTGCTCTAACCCCATCCAGCCTGCTCTAACCCCAGTCAGCCTGCTCTAACCCCATCCAGCCTGCTCTAACCCCAGTCAGTCTGCTCTAACCCCATCCAGCCTGCTCTAACCCCAGTCTGCTCTAACCCCATCCAGTCTGCTGTCTGCTCTAACCCCATCCAGCCTGCTCTAACCCCATCCAGCCTGCTCTAACCCCATCCAGCCTGCTCTAACCCCAGCCTGCTCTAACCCCAGCAGTCTGCTCTAACCCCAGTCAGCCCTGCTCTAACCCCATCCAGCCTGCTCTAACCCCAGTCAGCCTGCTCTAACCCCAGTCAGCCTGCTCTATCCCCATCCAGCCTGCTCTAACCCCAGTCAGCCTGCTCTAACCCCAGCCAGTCTGCTCTAACCCCAGCCAGTCTGCTCTAACCCCAGCCAGCCTGCTCTAACCCCATCCAGTCTGCTCTAACCCCATCCAGTCTGCTCTAACCCCAGTCTGCTCTAACCCCATCCAGCCTGCTCTAACCCCATCCAGCCTGCTCTAACCCCATCCAGCCTGCTCTAACCCCAGTCAGCCTGCTCTAACCCCAGTCAGCCTGCTCTAACCCCATCCAGCCTGCTCTAACCCCAGTCAGCCTGCTCTAACCCCAGTCAGCCTGCTCTAACCCCATCCAGTCTGCTCTAACCCCATCCAGCCTGCTCTAACCCCAGCCAGCCTGCTGTCAGTAAATCCAGTCAGACTAATCAGAGGTATTGTTGCTGTAGTGTGGAAATACAAACAGGAACAGCAGAGGACAGCAGGGTGTCTGCTCCTCTCTCTCATCGCCTAATTATAGACACAGTGTGTAACACAGAACAGGGTAGCGGAGCGTAAATTGTCCTAGAAAGACATGCAACACGGGCTCTCCTGGGATGGGAAACCTGGGTCCTATTCATTAGGCACTGAAACAGAACAAACGGACTGAAACAGGAACGGACTACCTCAACTTGTCTAATAAGAAACGCTTATTGTCACGTTCTGTTGCAAAACGTTTTTGCTACGGTTTGCACTAATGAACACGACCCCGTTTCCGTTTCTCATCCTCTCCCATCCCGCCTCTCCTCTCCCTCCCCTCCTCCTCCTTCCTCCTCCTTCCTCCTCTCCTCTCCCCTCCCTCCTCCTCTCCTTCTCCTCTCCTCTCCCCACCTCTCCTCTCATCTCCTCTCCTCTCCCTCCCTCTCTCCTCTCTCCTCCTCCCTCCTCTCTCCTCTCTCCCTCCTCCTCTCCTCCTCTCCTCTCCTCCCTCCTCCTCCTCTCCTCCTCCTCCTCCTCTCCCCCCTCCCTCCTCTCCTCCTCTCCTCTCCTCTCTCCTCTCTCTCCTCTCCTCTCTTCTCTTCTCTCTCTCTCCTCTCCTCTCCTCTCTCTCTCCTCTCCTCCTCTCTCCTCCTCCTCCTCCTCTCCCTCCTCCCTCTCCTCTCCTCTCCTCCCTCTCCCTCTCCTCTCCCTCTCTCCTCCTCTCCTTCTCCTCTCCTCCTCTCTCCTCTCCTCCTCTCCTCTCCTCTCCTTCTCCTTCTCCTTCTCCTCTCCTCTCCTCTCCTCCTCAATAGCAGGTAGAGTAGTGTTGTCAGCGTTGACAGAGTGTTCTGTACCATAGAGAGGAAAGGGACTGGCCACCCTGACATGACTCACCACACCGTACCTTTGTGTTCATGTCCTGTTCTGCGTAAAGCCCTGTGTGTGTACAGACAGTCACAGTACACTCTCCACAGCCACATGAGAGCGTGGCTAAAAAGGACAGCTTTTCAACACACACATGGCCTTAGGGGAAGTGTTGAGTACGCCAGGGGAACGCAGGCTTATCAATATTAAAACACTGTCTTGGTGCGAGGATGTCTGTCTGTGGGGTCAGAAAATACAAGAGAGGCTAATTGTATGAGCTGTGTTTGGCTGCTATGTTGAACAACAGTGTTGTGTTCTCCTCCAGAGCCATAGAGACACTATAATACTGTATTACATTCTGCCTCCATAGAGACACTATAATACCATATTACATTCTGCCTCCATAGAGACACTATAATACCATATTACATTCTGCCTCCATAGAGACACTATAATACTGTTGTGTTACATTCTGCCTCCATAGAGACACTATAATACCATATTACATTCTGCCTCCATAGAGACACTATAATACCATATTACATTCTGCCTCCATAGAGACACTATAATACCATATTACATTCTGCCTCCATAGAGACACTATAATACTGTTGTGTTACATTCTGCCTCCATAGAGACACTATAATACCATATTACATTCTGCCTCCATAGAGACACTATAATACTGTTGTGTTACATTCTGCCTCCATAGAGACACTATAATACCATATTACATTCTACCTCCATAGAGACACTATAATACCATGTTACATTCTGCCTCCATAGAGACACTATAATACCATATTACATTCTGCCTCCATAGAGACACTATAATACTGTATTACATTCTGCCTCCATAGAGACACTATAATACTGTTGTGTTACATTCTGCCTCCATAGAGACACTATAATACCATATTACATTCTGCCTCCATAGAGACACTATAATACTGTTGTGTTACATTCTGCCTCCATAGAGACACTATAATACCATATTACATTCTGCCTCCATAGAGACACTATAATACTGTATTACATTCTGCCTCCATAGAGACACTATAATACCATATTACATTCTGCCTCCATAGAGACACTATAATACCATATTACATTCTGCCTCCATAGAGACACTATAATACTGTATTACATTCTGCCTCCATAGAGACACTATAATACTGTTGTGTTACATTCTGCCTCCATAGAGACACTATAATACCATATTACATTCTACCTCCATAGAGACACTATAATACCATATTACATTCTGCCTCCATAGAGACACTATAATACTGTATTACATTCTGCCTCCATAGAGACACTATAATACTGTTGTGTTACATTCTGCCTCCATAGAGACACTATAATACCATATTACATTCTGCCTCCATAGAGACACTATAATACTGTTGTGTTACATTTCTAGAGACACTATAATCATATTACATTCTGCCTAGAGACACTATAATATACTGTATTACATTCTGCCTCCATAGAGACACTATAATACTGTTGTATCACATTCTGTCCTTAGAGCGCTGTGCTTCCTAAAGCTAGAGATGTTTGCTGAAGCCAAGCAGGACTGTGACTCTGCCCTGAGGCTGGAGCCAGCCAATAAGAAGGCCTTCTACAGACGGGCCATGGCCAACAAAGGCCTCAAGGTAAAGGGACAGGTTTTAGGAGTTCACACGACCAGTTTGCGGGTTTGGCCGCCAATCTGGGTTGACTACTTTTGTAGACAGGTATTGAAACGACCACCTGGTCTCTTCCTCATCCTCTTCCTCCACATATATATATGTGTGTATGTGTGTGTCCCCATCCCCAGGACTACCTGGCGTGCAGCTCTGACCTACAGGAGGTGCTACAGCAGGATCCCAACGTAGCGGAGGCTGAGAAGGAGCTGGAGGAGGTCACGCTGCTGCTCAGACAGAGTCTGGCCCGGGGATCACCTAGCAACCCCAGGAGGACTGTACCCATCACTGAGGTAGAATATACTAGGCATTAATATATACACTATACTACACATGAATATATACACTATACACATTAATATATACACTATACTACACATTAATATATACACTATACTACACATTAATACATACACTATACTACCATACCCATCACTGAGGTAGAATATACTAGGCATTAATATATACACTATACTACACATTAATATATACACTATACTACACATTAATATATACACTATACTACCATACCCATACTGACATTAGAATATACTAGGCATTAATATATACACTATACTACACATTAATATATACTCTATACATTAATATATACACTATACTACCATACCCATCACTGAGGTAGAATATACTACACATTCATATATACACTATACTACACATTAATATATACACTATTCTACACATTAATATATACACTATTCTACACATTAATATATACACTATACTACACATTAATATATACACTATACATTAATATATACACTATACTACACATTAATATATACACTATACTACACATTAATATATACACTATACTACACATTAATATATACACTATACTACACATGAATATATACACTATACTACACATTGAATATATACACTATACTACACATGAATATATACACTATACTACACATTAATATATACACTATACTACACATTAATATATACACTATACTATACATTAATATATACACTATACTACACATTAATATATACACTATACTACACATATATACATATACACATTAATATATACACTATACTACACATTAATATATACACTATACTACACATTAATATATACACTATACTACACATTAATATATACACTATACTACATTAATATATACACTATACTACACATTAATATATACACTATACTACACATTAATATATACACTATACTACACATTAATATATACACTATACTACACATTAATATATACACTATACTACACATTAATATATACACTATACTACACATTAATATATACACTATACTACACATTAATATATACACTATACTACACATTAATATATACACTATACTACACATTAATATATACACTATACTACACATTAATATATACACTATACTACACATTCATATATACACTATACTACACATATACACTATACTACTCATTAATATATACACATTAATATATACACTATACTACACATGAATAATATATAATATACTACACATTATATATACACATTACACAATATATACACTATACTACACATTAATATATACATTAATATATACACATTAATATATACACTATACTACACATTAATATATACACGATACTACACATTAATATATACACTATACTACACATTAATATATACACTATACTACACATTAATATATACATTAATATATACACTATACTACACATTCATATATACACTATACTACACATTAATATATACATTAATATATACACTATACTACACATTAATATATACACTATACTACACATTAATATATACACTATACTACACATTAATATATACACTATACTACACATTAATATATACACATTAATATATACACATTAATATATACACGATACTACACATTAATATATACACTATACAACACATTAATACATACACTATACTACACATTAATATATACACTATACTACACATTAATACATACATTAATATATACACTATACTACACAATAATATATACACTATACTACACATTAATATATACACTATACTACACATGAATACATACACTGTACTACACATTAATACATACATGAATATATAATATATACACATTAATACACACATTAATATATACACTATACTACACATTAATATATACACTATACTACACATTAATATATACACTATACTACACATTAATATATACACATTAATATATACACTATACTACACATTCATATATACAATATACTACACATTCATATATACACTATACTACACATTATATATACATTTAATATATACACTATACTACACATTCATATATACACTATACTACACATTAATATATGCACGATACTACACATTAATATATACACTATACTATACATTAATATATACATTAATATATACACTATACTACACATTCATATATACACTATACTACACATTCATATAAACACGATACTACACATTAATATATACACTATACTACACATTAATATATACACATTAATATATACACTATACTACACATTCATATATACAATATACTACACATTCATATATACACTATACTACACATGAATATATACATTAATATATACACTATACACATTCATATATACACTATACTACACATTAATATATACACTATACATTAATATATACACTATACTATACATTAATATATACATTAATATATACACTATACTACACATTCATATATACACTATACTACACATTCATATAAACACGATACTACACATTAATATATACACTATACTACACATTAATATATACACATTAATATATACACATTAATATATACACTATACTACACATTAATATATACACGATACTACACATTAATATATACACTATACTACACATTAATATATACACTATACAACACATTAATATATACACATTAATATATACACTATACTACACATTCATATATACAATATACTACACATTCATATATACACTATACTACACATTCATATATACATTAATATATACACTATACTACACATTCATATATACACTATACTACACATTAATATATGCACGATACTACACATTAATATATACACTATACTATACATTAATATATACATTAATATATACACTATACTACACATTCATATATACACTATACTACACATTCATATAAACACGATACTACACATTAATATATACACTATACTACATTAATATATACACATTAATATATACACATTAATATATACACTATACTACACATTAATATATACACGATACTACACATTAATATATACAGGATACTACACATTAATATATACACTATACAACACATTAATACATACACTATACTACACATTAATATATACACTATACTACACATTAATACATACATTAATATATACACTATACTACACAATAATATATACACTATACTACACATGAATACATACACTATACTACACATTAATACATACATGAATATATACACTATACTACACATTAATACACACATTAATATATACACTATACTACACATTAATATATACACTATACTACACATTAATATATACACTATACTACACATTAATATATACACATTAATATATACACTATACTACACATTCATATATACAATATACTACACATTCATATATACACTATACTACACATGAATACATACACTATACTACACATTAATACATACATGAATATATACACTATACTACACATTAATATATACACTATACTACACATTAACATATACACTATACTACACATGAATATATACACGATACTACACAGCTAATGTACCATACCCATCACTGAGGACACTAGCCAACACTTGTAATAATGACCCAGACATAGTTACAGTCCTGTACAGGAATGAGATTCAACAACGGCCAAGTAAAAAACAAAGGAAACAGCTAATGTAATAATGGGGAAGGACACTAGATAATGTAATTAGGGGCCACAAAGCGGTGTCTAGATGGTCACAAGCTGTCTTCCTGTCTTCCTGTCCTCCGTCAGGTTGAGGGGACTGAGGACGAAGACTGTCAGGCTGCAGAACCAGACAGGACCAGAGCAGCAGAATCAGAGACAGCAGAAACATCAACAACATCCACGTCAACCCCAGGCCCAGCAGAGAACCACTGTGGAGGAGGCGGAAGAGGAGGAGAGGAGGAGGAGGCAATAACCATCAACCTCCAGCCCTCAAACGCCTATGAATTCAACCAGTCCCTGAACGCAGCGCGGGCCCAGTCCAACCTCCCAGCCTGTGCTGAGCTGCTGAGCCGTGTTCCCCCTGAGACTCTGCCCGTCTACCTCAGTAATCAGCTGGATGGACACACAGTCAGTTTCATTATGCAGAGCCTGGACACACAGCTCCTACAGAAGGACCCTGACCTCGTCTACCAGCACCTCAGCCATCTACACACTGCTGACAGGTTCTCGGTACGATCTAGAAGCTTCACCTTGGCCGACCATTCAAAACGAACCACAATGAACCAACGTCGCGCTGCTCCTTGCCCTTTACAAGTCTTCATATGTAAATGTGATCTTGGTGAAAGTCTGGAAAATGTCTTTTATAAGTCAAGTGCAGTGAGATGATGGTGCTTTGTGGTTCGTTTTGAATCCCAGAATGAATGTATTTTTCACTGTTTTGGATCTTTTTATTTAGCTAAACTAGACAGTCTGTTGTCAGGGTGTAGTGCTGACCACTATGTGTCTCTGCTGACCACTGTGTGTCTCTACTGACCACTGTGTGTCTCTACTGACCACTGTGTGTCTCTACTGTTGTCAGGTTGTAGTGCTGACCACTATGTGTCTCTGCTGACCACTGTGTGTCTCTACTGACCACTGTGTGTCTCTACTGACCACTGTGTGTCTCTACTGTTGTCAGGTTGTAGTGTGTCTCTGCTGACCACTCTGTGTCTCTACTGACCACTGTGTGTCTCTACTGACCACTGTGGGTCTCCACTGACCACTGTGGGTCTCTACTGACCACTGTGTGTCTCCACTGACCACTGTGGGTCTCTACTGACCACTGTGGATCTCTACTGACCACTGTGGGTCTCTACTGACCACTGTGTGTCTCTACTGTTGTCAGGGTGTAGTGCTGACCACTATGTGTCTCTGCTGACCACTGTGTGTCTCTACTGACCACTGTGTGTCTCTACTGACCACTGTGTGTCTCTGCTGACCACTGTGTGTCTCTACTGACCACTGTGTGTCTCTGCTGACCACTGTGTGTCTCTGCTGACCACTGTGTGTCTCTACTGACCACTGTGTGTCTCTACTGACCACTGTGTGTCTCTGCTGACCACTGTGTGTCTCTGCTGACCACTGTGTGTCTCTACTGACCACTGTGTGACTCTACTGACCACTGTGTGTCTCTGCTGACCACTGTGTCTCTACTGACCACTGTGGGTCTCTACTGACCACTATGTGTCTCTGCTGACCACTATGTGTCTCTGCTGACCACTGTGTCTCTACTGACCACTGTGTGTCTCTACTGACCACTGTGTGTCTCTACTGACCACTGTGTGTCTCTACTGACCACTGTGTGTCTCTGCTGACCACTGTGTGTCTCTACTGACCACTGTGTGTCTCTACTGACCACTGTGTCTCTACTGACCACTGTGTGTCTCCACTGACCACTGTGTGTCTCTACTGACCACTGTGTGTCTCTACTGTTGTCAGGGTGTAGTGCTGACCACTGTGTGTCTCTACTGACCACTGTGTGTCTCTACTGACCACTGTGTGTCTCTACTGACCACTGTGTGTCTCTACTGACCACTATGTGTCTCTACTGACCACTGTGTGTCTCTACTGACCACTGTGTCTCTACTGACCACTGTGTGTCTCTGCTGACCACTGTGTGTCTCTGCTGACCACTGTGTGTCTCCGCTGACCACTGTGGGTCTCTACTGACCACTGTGTGTCTCTACTGACCACTGTGTGTCTCTACTGACCACTGTGGGTCTCTACTGACCACTGTGTGTCTCTACTGACCACTGTGTGTCTCTACTGACCACTGTGTGTCTCTACTGACCACTGTGTGTCTCTACTGACCACTGTGCTGACCACTGTGTGTCTCTACTGACCACTGTGTGTCTCTACTGACCACTGTGTGTCTCCACTGACCACTGTGTGTCTCTACTGACCACTGTGTGTCTCTACTGACCACTGTGTGTCTCCTGTTGTCATGGTGTAGTGCTGACCACTGTGTCTCTACTGACCACTGTGTGTCTCTACTGACCACTGTGGGTCTCTACTGACCACTGTGTGTCTCTACTGACCACTGTGTGTCTCTACTGACCACTGTGGGTCTCTACTGACCACTGTGGGTCTCTACTGACCACTGTGTGTCTCTACTGACCACTGTGTGTCTCTACTGTTGTCAGGGTGTAGTGCTGACCACTGTGTGTCTCTACTGACCACTGTGTGTCTCTACTGACCACTGTGTGTCTCTACTGACCACTGTGTGTCTCTGCTGACCACTGTGTGTCTCTGCTGACCACTGTGTGTCTCTACTGACCACTGTGTCTCTACTGACCACTGTGTCTCTGCTGACCACTGTGTGTCTCTACTGACCACTGTGTGTCTCTACTGACCACTGTGTGTCTCCACTGACCACTGTGGGTCTCTACTGACCACTGTGTGTCTCCACTGACCACTGTGTGTCTCCACTGACCACTGTGGGTCTCTACTGACCACTGTGTGTCTCTACTGACCACTGTGTGTCTCTACTGACCACTGTGTGTCTCTACTGACCACTGTGTGTCTCTACTGACCAGGGTGTAGTGTGACCACTGTGTCTCTACTGACCACTGTGTGTCTCTACTGACCACTGTGTGTCTCTACTGACCACTGTGTGTCTCTACTGACCACTGTGTGTCTCTACTGTTGTCAGGGTGTAGTGCTGACCACTGTGTCTCTACTGACCACTGTGTGTCTCTACTGACCACTGTGTGTCTCTACTGACCACTGTGTGTCTCTACTGACCACTGTGTGTCTCTACTGACCACTGTGTGTCTCTACTGACCACTGTGTGTCTCTACTGACCACTGTGTGTCTCTGACCACTGTGTGTCTCTACTGACCACTGTGTGTGTCTCTACTGACCACTGTGTGTCTCTACTGACCACTGTGTGTCTCTACTGACCACTGTGTGTCTCTACTGACCACTGTGTGTCTCTACTGACCACTGTGTGTCTCTACTGACCACTGTGTGTCTCTACTGACCACTGTGTGTCTCTACTGACCACTGTGTGTCTCTACTGACCACTGTGTGTCTCTACTGACCACTGTGTGTCTCTGCTGACCACTGTGTGTCTCTACTGACCACTGTGTGTCTCTACTGACCACTGTGTGTCTCTACTGACCACTGTGTGTCTCTGCTGACCACTGTGTGTCTCTGCTGACCACTGTGTGTCTACTGACCACTGTGTGTCTCTACTGACCACTGTGTCTCTACTGTTGTCAGGGTGTAGTGCTGACCACTGTGTGTCTCTACTGACCACTGTGTGTCTCTACTGACCACTGTGTGTCTCTACTGACCACTGTGTGTCTCTACTGACCACTGTGTGTCTCTACTGTTGTCAGGGTGTAGTGCTGACCACTGTGTGTCTCTACTGACCACTGTGTGTCTCTACTGACCACTGTGTGTCTCTACTGACCACTGTGTGTCTCCACTGACCACTGTGTGTCTCCACTGACCACTGTGTGTCTCTACTGACCACTGTGTGTCTCTACTGTTGTCAGGTTGTAGTGCTGACCACTGTGTGTCTCTACTGACCACTGTGTGTCTCTACTGACCACTGTGTGTCTCTACTGACCACTGTGTGTCTCTACTGTTGTCAGGTTGTAGTGCTGACCACTGTGTGTCTCTACTGACCACTGTGTGTCTCTACTGACCACTGTGTGTCTCTACTGACCACTGTGTGTCTCTGCTGACCACTGTGTGTCTCTACTGACCACTGTGTGTCTCTACTGACCACTGTGTGTCTCTGACCACTGTGTCTCTACTGTTGTCAGGTTGTAGTGCTGACCACTGTGTCTCTACTGACCACTGTGTGTCTCTGCTGACCACTGTGTGTCTCTACTGACCACTGTGTGTCTCTACTGACCACTGTGTGTCTCTACTGACCACTGTGTGTCTCCACTGTTGTCAGGTTGTAACCTCTCGTCTCTGTGTGTTAACCTCTCCTCTCTGTGTGTTAACCTCTCCTCTCTGTGTGTTAACCTCTCCTCTCTGTGTGTTAACCTCTCCTCTCTGTGTGTTAACCTCTCCTCTCTGTGTGTTAACCTCTCCTCTCTGTTAACCTCTCCTCTCTGTGTGTTAACTCTCCTCTGCTGACCTCTGTGTGTAACCTCTCCTCTCTGTGTGTTAACCTCTGTCTCTGTGTGTTAACCACCTGTGTCTCTGTGTGTTAACCTCTCTGTGTGTTAACCTCTCGACTGTGTTAAACTCTCCTATCTGTGTGTTAACCTCTGTGTGTTAACCTCTCTGTGTGTTCTCTCTGTGTGTTAACTGACTCTCTGTGTGTTAACCTCTCTGTGTGTTAACCTCTCGTCTCTGTGTGTTAACCTCTCTGTGTGTTAACCTCTCCTCTCTGTGTGTTAACCTCTCTGTGTGTTAACCTCTCCTCTCTGTGTGTTAACCTCTGTGTGTTAACCTCTCCTCTCTGTGTGTTAACCTCTCCTCTCTGTGTGTTAACCTCTCCTCTCTGTGTGTTAACCTCTCCTCTCTGTGTGTTAACCTCTCCTCTCTGTGTGTTAACCTCTCCTCTCTGTGTGTTAACCTCTCGTCTCTGTGTGTTAACCTCTCGTCTCTGTGTGTTAACCTCTCTGTGTGTTAACCTCTCGTCTGTGTGTTAAACTCTCCTATCTGTGTGTTAACCTCTGTGTGTTAACCTCTCTGTGTGTTAACCTCTCTGTGTGTTAACCTCTCTGTGTGTTAACCTCTCTGTGTGTTAACCTCTCGTCTCTGTGTGTTAACCTCTCTGTGTGTTAACCTCTCGTCTCTGTGTGTTAACCTCTCGTCTCTGTGTGTTAACCTCTCCTCTCTGTGTGTTAACCTCTCTGTGTGTTAACCTCTCCTCTCTGTGTGTTAACCTCTCCTCTCTGTGTGTTAACCTCCTCTCAGTGTTAACCTCTACCTCTCGTGATGCTGTTAACCTCTGTTTGTTAACCTCTCCTGTGTGTGTTACCAGGTCGTCGTGATGCTGCTAACCTCTCTCTGTGTGTTACCAGGTCGTCGTGATGCTGCTAACCTCTCGTCTCTGTGTGTTACCAGGTCGTCGTGATGCTGCTAACCTCTCGTCTCTGTGTGTTACCAGGTCGCCGTGATGCTGCTAACCTCTCGTCTCTGTGTGTTACCAGGTCACCGTGATGCTGCTAAAGAGTGAACATGATCAGATGACTCGACTGTTTGACCGTCTGTCCGCTGTGGACAGTGATGCCTTCAGTAAAAACGATGTGCAGAACCTGGCCAACAAGTACATCTGACCTCTAACCTCTGACCCTGTCTGCCTGCTGGAGCGCATCCCAAATCGGTCCCTATTACCGAGTGCACTATGGAGGAGTAAGGCACCATTTGGCAACGTCGCAGCTGACTTTAAATACAGTGCAGACTGCAAATCACCTTGCGTCATAAATAACTACTCAATATTATTTTGTAGGTCAAGTCACAATTTACCCATGATACACCACGGTTTTGAAGTTCTCAAACACGACCCTTCACTCTGTCCTGCGTGAAGCTCCCAACATGACGTACTGGATCTATGCAACGTTGCACAACACGACTCAGAAGATGCTGAACGTGCTCAGAGCATTACGGACCCAAAACCGACTCAGAAGATGCTGAACGTGCTCAGAGCATTACGGACCCAAACCGACTCAGAAGATGCTGAACGTGCTCAGAGCATTACGGACCCAAACCGACTCAGAAGATGCTGAACGTGCTCAGAGCATTACGGACCCAAACCGACTCAGAAGATGCTGAACGTGCTCAGAGCATTACGGACCCAAACCGACCCGTTTATTTCTCTCGGTGTAATATATCACATCTCTACCGACCTCTACTAGGTATTTCTCTCTCTCCAAAGACCTTTTTCACCCTGATCTGTTTTAGAGTTAGTTCGACCGGCAGTATATGTTGAAATGTTGTGAA
Organism: Oncorhynchus gorbuscha; assembly: GCF_021184085.1. NCBI lineage: Eukaryota > Metazoa > Chordata > Actinopteri > Salmoniformes > Salmonidae > Oncorhynchus > Oncorhynchus gorbuscha. Next base: position 4,987 of record NW_025745379.1, on the reverse strand, counting down.
CTATTTAGCTGTTAAAAACATTAATGCATAAGGTCCAATGTTCCAAGATATCTGTCCGCATTTCCCTGCTGGGTCCGTGTTCCGCGGGCCAGGTCCGTGTTCCGCGGGCCAGGTCCGTGTTCCGCGGGCCAGGTCCGTGTTCCGCGGGCCAGGTCCGTGTTCCGCGGGCCAGGTCCGTGTTCCGCGGGCCAGGTCCGTGTTCCGCGGGCCAGGTCCGTGTCTCCAGCCGGGCCAGATCCGTATGACTACTTTTTCAGGCTGCTTTGACTGGCCAATAGGATGGTTGTGTTTCTGGGTTTGACTGGCCAATAGGATGGTTGATTGGTTTCCTTTGACTGGCCAGCCTGCTGAACTGCTTTTCAAATCAGGATAACAACCATAACAATGTTGATTTGACTACTTTTGGCCAGGCTGCTTTGACTGGCCAATAGGATGGTTGATTTGTTTCGCTGCTTTGACTGGCCAATAGGATGGTTGATTTGTTTCCTGGGTTTGACTGGCCAATAGGATGGTTGATTTGTTTCCTGGGTTTGACTGGCAAATAGGATGGTTGATTTGTTTCGCTGCTTTGACTGGCCAATAGGATGGTTGATTTGTTTGGCTTTGATTTGTTTCCTGGGTTTGACTGGCAAATAGGATGGTTGATTTGTTTCGCTGCTTTGACTGGCCAATAGGATGGTTGATTGGTTTTGTTTGACTGGCCAATAGGATGGTTGATTTGTTTGACTGGCAAATAGGATGGTTGATTTGTTTCCTGGGTTTGACTGGCCAATAGGATGGTTGATTTGTTTCCTGGGTTTGACTGGCCAATAGGATGGTTGATTTGTTTCCTGGGTTTGACTGGCCAATAGGATGGTTGATTTGTTTCCTGGGTTTGACTGGCCAATAGGATGGTTGATTTGTTTCGCTGCTTTGACTGGCCAATAGGATGGTTGATTTGTTTCGCTGCTTTGACTGGCCAATAGGATGGTTGATTTGTTTCGCTGCTTTGACTGGCCAATAGGATGGTTGATTTGTTTCCTGGGTTTGAAATAATAAAAAAATGTGGAAGGGACAATGAATTCCAAGCTTGGAAGACATAACGACTTGAATTGACCGGGCTAGCATTAGCCCCAGAGGCTATTCAGAAAACAACATGTTGTGGTACAGCTTTATCATGCTGATATTAAACTAGATAAATGCATGATGCATACATCACAATATTAGCCAAGCTTATAAACGATCCAAACAGCACTATTTCCTCTGGGGTTCAAGGAGTATTTTTCTCTGGGGTTCATATTTCCTCTGGGGTTCAAGGAGTATTTGACCATCCATTCTCTGTCTAGAAAAACAATGCTAGTTTTTGGCCAGTCGTCTCAGTTCTGTGTATAACTCCCATTTGTCTGAAAACAATGATGAAGCAACTAACAATGTGCTCAATACTAAATGGGAATTATACAGGAAGTCCAGGTAAATGCAATACTAAATGGGGAATTATACAGGAAGTCCAGGTAAATGCAATACTAAATGGGGAATTATACAGGAAGTCCAGGTAAATGCAATACTAAATGGGGAATTATACAGGAAGTCCAGGTAAATGCAATACTAAATGGGGAATTATAGTCCAGGTAAATGTCTAAATGGGAATTATACAGGAATGTAAATACTAGATGGGGAATTATACAGGAAGTCCAGGTAAATGCAATACTAAATGGGGAATTATACAGGAAGTCCAGGTAAATGCAATAATAAATGGGGAATTATACAGGAAGTCCAGGTAAATGCAATACTAAATGGGGAATTATACAGGAAGTCCAGGTAAATGCAATACTAAATGGGGAATTATACAGGAAGTCCAGGTAAATGCAATACTAAATGGGGAATTATACAGGAAGTCCAGGTAAATGCAATACTAAATGGGGAATTATACAGGAAGTCCAGGTAAATGCAATACTAAATGGGGAATTATACAGGAAGTCCAGGTAAATGTAAAGTCAGTGTGTAAAACATCTTTTGGAGAAATGACCAGAAGTTATGAAAATGCCCCAGCATCAGTCAGTCAGCCAGCCAGCCAGCCAGCCACCCAGTCAGCCACCCAGTCAGCCAGTCAGTCAGCCAGCCAGCCAGCCACCCAGTCAGCCACCCAGTCAGTCAGTCAGCCAGCCACCCAGTCAGCCAGCCAGCCAGCCAGCCAGTCAGCCAGTCAGCCAGCCAGTCAGCCAGTCAGCCAGCCAGTCAGCCAGCCAGTCAGTCAGCCAGTCAGTCAGCCAGCAGAGCATCCTTCCATCAGTAGTCAGCAGTCTAATGCTCACAGTGGAGGATGGATCTACACTGTTCTGTCGTGAACCCATTTCAGATGTTCTGTTGTGAACCCATTTCAGACGTTCTGTCGTGAACCCATTTCAGATGTTCTGTCGTGAACCCATTTCAGACGTTCTGTCGTGAACCCATTTCAGACGTTCTGTCGTGAACCCATTTCAGACGTTCTGTCATGAACCCATTTCAGACGTTCTGTTCGTTGCAGAAGACAATAGTACATTTAAAAACATTTAAAATGACTTGTCAAAATGTTAGTGTGTTCTTATTCTTTCTGTGTTAACCTCAAAGTGATCTGAATGTACCAGTCGCTTGGTTGAATCATTCTATAGCAATAGCTGCACGGTCAGCGGGCTAGTGGCTCAGTGAGGGAGTCGCTTGGTTTAAGGGAGTCGCTTGGTTGAATCATTCTATAGCAATATAGCTGCACGGTCAGTGGGCTAGCGGCTCAGTGAGGGAGTCGCTTGGTTGAATCATTCTATAGCAATATAGCTGCATGGTCAGCGGGCTAGCGGCTCAGTGAGGGAGTCGCTTGGTTTAACCATTCTATAGCAAAATATGTAAAAATGTGTTTTAAATCAAAAATGTAAATGGTTCTTTAACAATAAAACTGGGATAAATAGTTTATACAGGCTTATGTCTCTGATACTATACAAATCACAATGATTGTGAATATATTAATGTTATGAAAATCTGAATAAAAGTGAAGACCAATTGTCCTCTTGATTTTTATTGTTACTAAAAAACTGATCTCTGCCTCAGAATGCTATTCATTGACTACAGCTCAGTGTTCAACACCATAGTGCCCTCAAAGCTCATCACTAAGCTAAGGATCCTGGGGCTAAACACCTCCCTCTGCAACTGGATCCTGGACTTCCTGACGGGCCGCCCCCAGGTGGTAAGGGTAGGTAACGCTGATCCTCAACACTGGGGCCCCTCAGGGGTGTGTGCTTAGTCCCCTCCTGTACTCCCCTTTCACCCACGACTGCGTAGCCAGGCACGACTCCAACACCATCATTAAGTTTGCTGACGACACAACAGTGGTAGGCCTGATCACCGACAACGATGAGACAGCCTATAGGGAGGAGGTCAGAGACCTGGCCGGGTGGTGCCAGGACAACAACCTCTCCCTCAACGTGATCAAGACAAAAGTGCTGATCGTAGACTACAGGAAAAAAGAGGGCCGAACACGCCCCCATTCACATCGACGGGGCTGTAGTGGAGCGGGTCAAGAGTTAAGTTCCTTGGTGTCCACATCACCAACGAACTATCATGGTACAAACACAGCAAGACAGTCAAGACTGTCAACCTATTTCTCCTCAGGAGACTGAAAAGATTTGGCATGGGTCCCCAGATCCTCAAATTCTCTCTGCTACCACACGGCAAGCGGTACCGGAGCACCGAGTCTAGCACCGTCGTAGGATGCCACCTTTCCAACAAGACATCTTGTAAAATTTCTGCCCTGCTAGAGCTTCCCCCTGGTCAACTATAAGTGCGTTTATTGTGAAGTGTAAACATCTAGAAGCAACAACGTAGGCCACGCAAGCTCACAGAACTGGACCGCTGAGTGCTGAAGCGCGTCTGTCCTCGGTTGCAACATTCACTGCAGAGTTCCAAACTGCCTCTGGAAGCAACTTCAACACAACAACTGTTGGTCGGGAGCTTCATGTAATGGGTTTCCATGGCCGAGCAGCCGCACACAAGCCTCAGATCCCCACGCCTAATACCAGGCGTCGGCTGGAGTGGTGTAAAGCTCCCCGCCATTGCACTCCGGATCAGTGGAAACGCGTTCTCTTGATTCGATGAATCACGCTTCACCATCTGGCAGTCTGTTGGACGAATCTGGGTTTGGCGGATGCCAAAAAACACTACTTGCCCCAATGCATAGTGCTAACTGTAAAGTTTGGTGGAGGAGGAATAATGGTCTGGGGCTGTTTTTCATGGTTCTTGCCCCATAGTGCCAGTGAAGAGAAATCTTAACGCTACAGCATACACTGAGATTCTAGACGATTCTGTGCTTCCAACTTTGTGGCAACAGTTTGAGGAAGGCCCTTTCCTGTTTCAGCATGACAATGCCAGGTCCATACAGAAATGGTTTGTCGTGATCGGTATGGAAGAACTTGACTGGCCTGCACAGAGCCCTGACCTCAACCCCATCGAACACCTTTGGGATGAACTGGAACGCCTACTGCGAGCCAGGCCTAATCGTCCAACATCAGTGCCCGACCTCATTAATTCTCTTGTGGCTCAGTCCCCGCAGCAATGTTCCAACATCTAGTGGAAAGCCTTGCCAGAAGAGTGGAGGCTGTTATAGCAGCATTGTTCCAACATCTAGTGGAAAGCCTTGCCAGAAGAGTGGAGGCTGTTATAGCAGCAATGTTCCAACATCTAGTAGAAAGCCTTCCCAGAAGAGTGGAGGCTGTTATAGCAGCAATGTTCCAACATCTAGTGGAAAGCCTTCCCAGAAGAGTGGAGGCTGTTATAGCAGCAAAGGGGGGAAAACAGCTCCATATTAATACCAATGATTTTGTAATGAGATGTTACATCCTTTTTGGACATGTAATTTGTGTTTTGGAAGGGCTGCGGTCTCAATCCACCGCATCCTCGTTCGTCAGCCTTCCCTCCGTACCTGCGGTGGAAAATGGAAGAGCTACAAGGCTGTTTGTCCGATCAGGAGACATCCGGGGAAACG
>NW_025745378.1:475765-579425 GCF_021184085.1 Oncorhynchus gorbuscha | reverse complement strand
TTCCATTAGTGGTTAGGTTTAATACCAATCCCTGCTGCCAACCTTCCCTCTGTTCCTTTCCATTAGTGGTTAGGTTTAATACCAATCCCTGCTGCCAACCTTCCCTCTGTTCCTTTCCTTTCCATTAGTGGTTAGGTTTAATACCAATCCCTGCTGCCAACCTTCCCTCTGTTCCTTTCCATTAGTAGTTAGGTTTAATACCAATCCCTGCTGCCAACCTTCCCTCTGTTCCTTTCCATTAGTGGTTAGGTTTAATACCAATCCCTGCTGCCAACCTTCCCTCTGTTCCTTTCCTTTCCATTAGTGGTTAGGTTTAATACCAATCCCTGCTGCCAACCTTCTCACTGTTCCTTTCCATTAGTGGTTAGGTTTAATACCAATCCCTGCTGCCAACCTTCCCTCTGTTCCTTTCCATTAGTAGTTAGGTTTAATACCAATCCCTGCTGCCAACCTTCCCTCTGTTCCTTTCCATTAGTGGTTAGGTTTAATACCAATCCCTGCTGCCAACCTTCCCTCTGTTCCTTTCCTTTCCATTAGTGGTTAGGTTTAATACCAATCCCTGCTGCCAACCTTCCCTCTGTTCCTTTCCATTAGTGGTTAGGTTTAATACCAATCCCTGCTGCCAACCTTCCCTCTGTTCCTTTCCATTAGTGGTTAGGTTTAATACCAATCCCTGCTGCCAACCTTCCCTCTGTTCCTTTCCATTAGTGGTTAGGTTTAATACCAATCCCTGCTGCCAACCTTCCCTCTGTTCCTTTCCATTAGTGGTTAGGTTTAATACCAATCCCTGCTGCCAACCTTCCCTCTGTTCCTTTCCATTAGTAGTTAGGTTTAATACCAATCCCTGCTGCCAACCTTCCCTCTGTTCCTTTCCATTAGTGGTTAGGTTTAATACCAATCCCTGCTGCCAACCTTCTCACTGTTCCTTTCCATTAGTGGTTAGGTTTAATACCAATCCCTGCTGCCAACCTTCCCACTGTTCCTTTCCATTAGTGGTTAGGTTTAATACCAATCCCTGCTGCCAACCTTCCCTCTGTTCCTTTCCATTAGTGGTTAGGATTAATACCAATCCCTGCTGCCAACCTTCCCTCTGTTCCTCTCCATTAGTGGTTAGGTTTAATACCAATCCCTGCTGCCAACCTTCCCTCTGTTCCTTTTTCCATTAGTGGTTAGGTTTAATACCAATCCCCTGCTGCTCCAACCTTCCCTCTGTTCCTTTTCCATTAGTGGTTAGGTTTAATGCACCAATCCTGCCAACCTTCCCTCTGTTCCTTTCCATTGGTGGTTAGGTTTAATACCATCTACTGCCAACCTTCCCTCTGTTCCTTTCCATTTGCCTGTTTCTCTGTTCCTTTCCTTTCCATTAGTAGTTAGGTTTAATACAATCCTGCTGCCAACCTTCCCTCTGTTCCTTTCCATTAGTGGTTAGGTTTAATGCCAATCCCTGCCAGCCTTCCCTCTGTTCCTTTCCTTTCCATTGGTGGTTAGGTTTTAATACCAATCCCCTGCTGCCAGCCTTCCCTCTGTTCCCTTTCCATTAGTGGTTAGGTTTAATACCAATCCCTGCTGCCAACCTTCCCTCTGTTCCTTTCCATTAGTGGTTAGGTTTAATACCAATCCCTGCTGCCAACCTTCCCACTGTTCCTTTCCATTAGTGGTTAGGTTTAATACCAATCCCTGCTGCCAACCTTTCCTCTGTTCCTTTCCATTAGTGGTTAGGTTTAATACCAACTGCTGCCAACCTTCCCTCTGTTCTTTCCCATTAGTGGTTAGGTTTAATACCAATCCCTGCTGCCAACCTTCCCTCTGTTCCTTTCCAATCCCTTTCCATTAGTGGTTAGGTTTAATACCAATCCCTGCTGCCAACCTTCCTCTGTTCCTTTCCTTTCCATTAGTGGTTAGGTTTAATACCAATCCCTGCCATTAGTGGTTAGGTTTAATACCTTCCTGTTCCTTTCCTTTCCAACCTTCCCTGCTGTTCCTTTTCCTTTCCATTAGTGGTTAGGTTTAATACCAATCCCTGCTGCCAACCTTCCCTCTGTTCCTTTCCATTAGTGGTTAGGTTTAATACCAATCCCTGCTGCCAACCTTCCCTCTGTTCCTTTCCATTAGTGGTTAGGTTTAATACCAATCCCTGCTGCCAACCTTCCCTCTGTTCCTTTCCATTAGTGGTTAGGTTTAATACCAATCCCTGCTGCCAACCTTCCTCTGTTCCTTTCCATTAGTGTTTTTAATACCAATCCCTGCTGCCAACCTTCCCTCTGTTCCTTTCCATTAGTGGTTAGGTTTAATACCAATCCCTGCTGCCAACCTTCCCTGTTCCTTTCCTTTCCATTAGTGGTGGCCAAATCCCTTGCTGCCAACCTTCCTCTGTTCCTTTCCATTAGTGGTTAGGTTTAATACCAATCCCTGCTGCCAACCTTCCCTCTGTTCCTTTCCATTAGTGGTTAGGTTTAATACCCCTGCTGCCATTAGTGGTTAGGTTTAATACCAATCCCTGCTGCCAACCTTCCCTCTGTTCCTTTCCATTAGTGGTTAGGTTTAATACCAATCCCTGCTGCCAACCTTCCCTCTGTTCCTTTCCATTAGTGGTTAGGTTTAATACCAATCCCTGCTGCCAACCTTCCCTCTGTTCCTTTCCATTAGTGGTTAGGTTTAATACCAATCCCTGCTGCCAACCTTCCCTCTGTTCCTTTCCCCATTAGTGGTTAGGTTTAATACCAATCCCTGCTGCCAACCTTCCTCTGTTCCTTTCCATTAGTGGTTAGGTTTAATACCAATCCCTGCTGCCAACCTTCCCTCTGTTCCTTTCCTTTAGTGGTTAGGTTTAATACCAATCCCTGCTGCCAACCTTCCTGTTCCTTTCCATTAGTGGTTAGGATTAATACCAATCCCTGCTGCCAACCTTCCTCTGTTCCTTTCCATTAGTGGTTAGGTTTAATACCAATCCCTGCTGCCAACCTTCCTCTGTTCCTTTCCATTAGTGGTTAGGTTTAATACCAATCCTGCTGCCAACCTTCCCTCTGTTCCCTTAGTGGTTAGGTTTAATCCTGCTTTCCCTCTGTTCCTTTCCATTAGTGGTTAGGTTTAATACCAATCCCTGCTGCCAACCTTCCCTCTGTTCCTTTCCATTAGTGGTTAGGTTTAATACCAATCCCTGCTGCCAACCTTCCTTCTTTCCTTTCCATTAGTGGTTAGGTTTAATACCAATCCCTGCCAACCTTCCTCTGTTCCTTCCTTTCCAACCTTCCCCTTCCCTCTGTTCCTTTCCATTAGTGGTTAGGTTTAATACCAATCCCTGCTGCCAACCTTCCTCTGTTCCTTTCCTTTCCATTAGTGGTTAGGTTTAATACCAATCCCTGCTGCCAACCTTCCTCTGTTCCTTTCCTTTCCAATTGCTGCCAACCTTCCCTCTGTTTCCTTCTTTCCAGTTTAGGTTTAATACCAATCCCTGCTGCCAACCTTCCCTCTGTTCCTTTCCTTTCCATTAGTGGTTAGGTTTAATACCAATCCCTGCTGCCAACCTTCCCTCTGTTCCTTTCCATTAGTGGTTAGGTTTAATACCAATCCCTGCTGCCAACCTTCCCTCTGTTCCTTTCCATTAGTGGTTAGGTTTAATACCAATCCCTGCTGCCAACCTTCCCTCTGTTCCTTTCCATTAGTGGTTAGGTTTAATACCAATCCCTGCTGCCAACCTTCCCTCTGTTCCTTTCCATTAGTGGTTAGGTTTAATACCAATCCCTGCTGCCAACCTTCCTCTGTTCCTTTCCATTAGTGGTTAGGTTTAATACCAATCCCTGCTGCAACCTTCCCTCTGTTCCTTTCCATTAGTGGTTAGGTTTAATACCAATCCCTGTTCCTTTCCTTTCCATTAGTGGTTAGGTTTAATACCAATCCCTGCTGCCAACCTTCCCTCTGTTCCTTTCCATTAGTGGTTAGGTTTAATACCAATCCCTGCTGCCAACCTTCCCTCTGTTCCTTTCCATTAGTGGTTAGGTTTAATACCAATCCCTGCTGCCAACCTTCCCTCTGTTCCTTTCCATTAGTGGTTAGGTTTAATACCAATCCCTGCTGCCAACCTTCCCTCTGTTCCTTTCCATTAGTGGTTAGGTTTAATACCAATCCCTGCTGCCAACCTTCCCTCTGTTCCTTTCCATTAGTGGTTAGGTTTAATACCAATCCCTGCTGCCAACCTTCCCTCTGTTCCTTTCCATTTGCCAATCCCTGCTGCCAACCTTCCTTTTTCCTTTCCATTAGTGGTTAGGTTTAATACCAATCCCTGCTGCCAACCTTCCCCTCTGTTCCTTTCCATTAGTGGTTAGGTTTAATACCAATCCCTGCTGCCAACCTTCCCTCTGTTCCTTTCCATTAGTGGTTAGGTTTAATACCAATCCCTGCTGCCAACCTTCCCTCTGTTCCTTTCCATTAGTGGTTAGGTTTAATACCAATCCCTGCTGCCAACCTTCCCTCTGTTCCTTTCCATTAGTGGTTAGGTTTAATACCAATCCCTGCTGCCAACCTTCCCTCTGTTCCTTTCCATTAGTGGTTAGGTTTAATACCAATCCCTGCTGCCAACCTTCCCTCTGTTCCTTTCCATTTCCCTGTTTCTTATTAGTGGTTAGGTTTAATACCAATCCCTGCTGCCAACCTTCCCTCTGTTCCTTTCCATTAGTGGTTAGGTTTAATACCAATCCCTGCTGCCAACCTTCCCTCTGTTCCTTTCCATTATTAGTGGTTAGGTTTAATGGTTAGGTTTAATACCAATCCCTGCTGCCAACCTTCCCTCTGTTCCTTTCCATTAGTGGTTTAATACCAATCCCTGGTTTAATACCAATCCCTGCTGCCAACCTTCCTCTGTTCCTTTCCATTAGTGGTTAGGTTTAATACCAATCCCTGCTGCCAACCTTCCCTCTGTTCCTTTCCATTAGTGGTTAGGTTTAATACCAATCCCTGCTGCCAACCTTCCCTCTGTTCCTTTCCATTAGTGGTTAGGTTTAATACCAATCCCTGCTGCCAACCTTCCCTCTGTTCCTTTCCATTAGTGGTTAGGTTTAATACCAATCCCTGCTGCCAACCTTCCCTCTGTTCCTTTCCATTAGTGGTTAGGTTTAATACCAATCCCTGCTGCCAACCTTCCCTGTTCTTTCCTTTCCCCATTAGTGGTTAGGTTTAATACCAATCCCTCCCAACCTTCTTTCCTTTCCATTAGTGGTTAGGTTTAATACCAATCCCTGCTGCCAACCTTCCCTCTGTTCCTTTCCATTAGTGGTTAGGTTTAATACCAATCCCTGCTGCCAACCTTCCCTCTGTTCCTTTCCATTAGTGGTTAGGTTTAATACCAATCCCTGCTGCCAACCTTCCCTCTGTTCCTTTCCATTAGTGGTTAGGTTTAATACCAATCCCTGCTGCCAACCTTCCAACCTCTGTTCCTTTCCATTAGTGGTTAGGTTTAATACCAATCCCTGCTGCCAACCTTCCCTCTGTTCCTTTCCATTAGTGGTTAGGTTTAATACCAATCCCTGCTGCCAACCTTCCCACTGTTCCTTTCCATTAGTGGTTAGGTTTAATACCAATCCCTGCTGCCAACCTTCCCTCTGTTCCTTTCCATTAGTGGTTAGGTTTAATACCAATCCCTGCTGCCAACCTTCCCTCTGTTCCTTTCCATTAGTGGTTAGGTTTAATACCAATCCCTGCTGCCAACCTTCCCTCTGTTCCTTTCCATTAGTGGTTAGGTTTAATACCAATCCCTGCTGCCAACCTTCCCTCTGTTCCTTTCCAACCTTCCCTCTGTTCCTCTCCATTAGTGGTTAGGTTTAATACCAATCCCTGCTGCCAACCTTCCCTCTGTTCCTTTCCATTAGTGGTTAGGTTTAATACCAATCCCTGCTGCCAACCTTCCCTCTGTTCCTTTCCATTAGTGGTTAGGTTTAATACCAATCCCTGGTTTAATACCAATACCCCTGCTGCCAACCTTCCCTCTGTTCCTTTCCATTAGTGGTTAGGTTTAATACCAATCCCTGCTGCCAACCTTCCCTCTGTTCCTTTCCATTAGTGGTTAGGTTTAATACCAATCCCTGCTGCCAACCTTCCCTCTGTTCCTTTCCATTAGTGGTTAGGTTTAATACCAATCCCTGCTGCCAACCTTCCCTCTGTTCCTTTCCATTAGTGGTTAGGTTTAATACCAATCCCTCTGCCAACCTTCCCTCTGTTCCTTTCCTTTTCCATTGTTCCTTTCCAGTGGTTAGGTTTAATACCAATCCCTGCTGCCAACCTTCCCTCTGTTCCTTTCCTTTCCATTAGTGGTTAGGTTTAATACCAATCCCTGCTGCCAACCTTCCCTCTGTTCCTTTCCTTTCCATTAGTGGTTAGGTTTAATACCAATCCCTGCTGCCAACCTTCCCTCTGTTCCTTTCCTTTCCATTAGTGGTTAGGTTTAATACCAATCCCTGCTGCCAACCTTCCCTCTGTTCCTTTCCATTAGTGGTTAGGTTTAATACCAATCCCTGCTGCCAACCTTCCCTCTGTTCCTTTCCATTAGTGGTTAGGTTTAATACCAATCCCTGCTGCCAACCTTCCCTCTGTTCCTTTCCTTTAGTGGTTAGGTTTAATACCAATCCCTGCTGCCAACCTTCCCTCTGTTCCTTTCCATTAGTGGTTAGGTTTAATACCAATCCCTTGCTGCCAACCTTCCCACTGTTCCTTTCCATTAGTGGTTAGGTTTAATACCAATCCCTGCTGCCAACCTTCCCTCTGTTCCTTTCCATTAGTGGTTAGGTTTAATACCAATCCCTGCTGCCAACCTTCCTCTGTTCCTTTCCATTAGTGGTTAGGTTTAATACCAATCCCTGCTGCCAACCTTCCCACTGTTCCTTTCCATTAGTGGTTAGGTTTAATACCAATCCCTGCTGCCAACCTTCCCTCTGTTCCTTTCCATTAGTGGTTAGGTTTAATACCAATCCCTGCTGCCAACCTTCCCTCTGTTCCTTTCCATTAGTGGTTAGGTTTAATACCAATCCCTGCTGCCAACCTTCCCTCTGTTCCTTTCCATTAGTGGTTAGGTTTAATACCAATCCCTGCTGCCAACCTTCCCTCTGTTCCTTTCCATTAGTGGTTAGTGGTTTTTAATACCAATCCCTGCTGCCAACCTTCCCTCTGTTCCTTTCCATTAGTGGTTAGGTTTAATACCAATCCCTGCTGCCAACCTTCCCACTGTTCCTTTCCATTAGTGGTTAGGTTTAATACCAATCCCTGCTGCCAACCTTCCCTCTGTTCCTTTCCATTAGTGGTTAGGTTTAATACCAATCCCTGCTGCCAACCTTCCCTCTGTTCCTTTCCATTAGTGGTTAGGTTTAATACCAATCCCTGCTGCCAACCTTCCCTCTGTTCCTTTCCATTAGTGGTTAGGTTTAATACCAAGCCCTGCTGCCAACCTTCCCTCTGTTCCTTTCCATTTGCCTGTTTCTCTGTTCCTTTCCTTTCCATTAGTAGTTAGGTTTAATACCAATCCCTGCTGCCAACCTTCCCTCTGTTCCTTTCCATTAGTGGTTAGGTTTAATACCAATCCCTGCTGCCAACCTTCCCTCTGTTCCTTTCCATTAGTGGTTAGGTTTAATACCAATCCCTGCTGCCAACCTTCCCTCTGTTCCTTTCCATTAGTGGTTAGGTTTAATACCAATCCCTGCTGCCAACCTTCCCTCTGTTCCTTTCCATTAGTGGTTAGGTTTAATACCAATCCCTGCTGCCAACCTTCCCTCTGTTCCTTTCCATTAGTGGTTAGGTTTAATACCAATCCCTGCTGCCAACCTTCCCTCTGTTCCTTTCCATTAGTGGTTAGGTTTAATACCTGTTTCTCTGTTCCTTTCCTTTCCATTAGTAGTTAGGTTTAATACCAATCCCTGCTGCCAACCTTCCCTCTGTTCCTTTCCATTAGTGGTTAGGTTTAATACCAATCCCTGCTGCCAACCTTCCCTCTGTTCCTTTCCTTTCCATTAGTGGTTAGGTTTAATACCAATCCCTGCTGCCAACCTTCCCTCTGTTCCTTTCCATTAGTGGTTAGGTTTAATACCAATCCCTGCTGCCAACCTTCCCTCTGTTCCTTTCCATTAGTGGTTAGGTTTAATACCAATCCCTGCTGCCAACCTTCCCTCTGTTCCTTTCCATTTGGTTAGGTTTAATACCAATCCCTGCTGCCAACCTTCCCTTTAGTGGTTAGGTTTAATACCATTAGTGGTTAGGTTTAATACCAATCCCTGCTGCCAACCTTCCCTCTGTTCCTTTCCATTAGTGGTTAGGTTTAATACCAATCCCTGCTGCCAACCTTCCCTCTGTTCCTTTCCATTAGTGGTTAGGTTTAATACCAATCCCTGCTGCCAACCTTCCCTCTGTTCCTTTCCATTAGTGGTTAGGTTTAATACCAATCCCTGCTGCCAACCTTCCCTCTGTTCCTTTCCATTAGTGGTTAGGTTTAATACCAATCCCTGCTGCCAACCTTCCCTCTGTTCCTTTCCTTTCCATTAGTGGTTAGGTTTAATACCAATCCCTGCTGCCAACCTTCCCTCTGTTCCTTTCCATTAGTGGTTAGGTTTAATACCAATCCCTCTGTTCCTGTGGTTAGGTTTAATACCAATCCCTGCTGCCAACCTTCCCTCTGTTCCTTTCCATTAGTGGTTAGGTTTAATACCAATCCCTGCTGCCAACCTTCCCTCTGTTCCTTTCCATTAGTGGTTAGGTTTAATACCAATCCCTGCTGCCAACCTTCCCTCTGTTCCTTTCCATTAGTGGTTAGGTTTAATACCAATCCCTGCTGCCAACCTTCCCTCTGTTCCTTTCCATTAGTGGTTAGGTTTAATACCAATCCCTGCTGCCAACCTTCCCTCTGTTCCTTTCCATTAGTGGTTAGGTTTAATACCAATCCCTGCTGCCAACCTTCCCTCTGTTCCTTTCCATTAGTGGTTAGGTTTAATACCAATCCCTGCTGCCAACCTTCCCTCTGTTCCTTTCCATTAGTGGTTAGGTTTAATACCAATCCCTGCTGCCAACCTTCCCTCTGTTCCTTTCCATTAGTGGTTAGGTTTAATACCAATCCCTGCTGCCAACCTTCCCTCTGTTCCTTTCCATTAGTGGTTAGGTTTAATACCAATCCCTGCTGCCAACCTTCCCTCTGTTCCTTTCCATTAGTGGTTAGGTTTAATACCAATCCCTGCCTTCCCTCTGTTCCTTTCCATTCCAATCCCTCTGTTCCTTTCCTTTCCATTAGTGGTTAGGTTTAATACCAATCCCTGCTGCCAACCTTCCCTCTGTTCCTTTCCATTAGTGGTTAGGTTTAATACCAATCCCTGCTGCCAACCTTCCCTCTGTTCCTTTCCATTAGTGGTTAGGTTTAATACCAATCCCTGCTGCCAACCTTCCCTCTGTTCCTTTCCATTAGTGGTTAGGTTTAATACCAATCCCTGCTGCCAACCTTCCCTCTGTTCCTTTCCATTAGTGGTTAGGTTTAATACCAATCCCTGCTGCCAACCTTCCCTCTGTTCCTTTCCATTAGTGGTTAGGTTTAATACCAATCCCTGCTGCCAACCTTCCTCTGTTCCTTTCCATTAGTGGTTAGGTTTAATACCAATCCCTGCTGCCAACCTTCCCTCTGTTCCTTTCCATTAGTGGTTAGGTTTAATACCAATCCCTGCTGCCAACCTTCCCTCTGTTCCTTTCCTTTCCATTAGTGGTTAGGTTTAATACCAATCCCTGCTGCCAACCTTCCCTCTGTTCCTTTCCATTAGTGGTTAGGTTTAATACCAATCCCTGTGGTTAGGTTTAATACCAATCCCTGCTGCCAACCTTCCCTCTGTTCCTTTCCATTAGTGGTTAGGTTTAATACCAATCCCTGCTGCCAACCTTCCCTCTGTTCCTTTCCATTAGTGGTTAGGTTTAATACCAATCCCTGCTGCCAACCTTCCCTCTGTTCCTTTCCATTAGTGGTTAGGTTTAATACCAATCCCTGCTGCCAACCTTCCCTCTGTTCCTTTCCATTAGTGGTTAGGTTTAATACCAATCCCTGCTGCCAACCTTCCCTCTGTTCCTTTCCATTAGTGGTTAGGTTTAATACCAATCCCTGCTGCCAACCTTCCCTCTGTTCCTTTCCATTAGTGGTTAGGTTTAATACCAATCCCTGCTGCCAACCTTCCCTCTGTTCCTTTCCATTAGTGGTTAGGTTTAATACCAATCCCTGCTGCCAACCTTCCCTCTGTTCCTTTCCATTAGTGGTTAGGTTTAATACCAATCCCTGCTGCCAACCTTCCCTCTGTTCCTTTCCATTAGTGGTTAGGTTTAATACCAATCCCTGCTGCCAACCTTCCCTCTGTTCCTTTCCATTAGTGGTTAGGTTTAATACCAATCCCTGCTGCCAACTGTTCCTTCCCTCTGTTCCTTTCCTTTCCATTGGTTTAGGTTTAATACCAATCCCTGCTGCCAACCTTCCCTCTGTTCCTTTCCATTAGTGGTTAGGTTTAATACCAATCCCTGCTGCCAACCTTCCCTCTGTTCCTTTCCATTTGCCTGTTTAATACCAATCCCTGTTCCTTCCCTCTGTTCCTTTCCATTAGTGGTTAGGTTTAATACCAATCCCTGCTGCCAACCTTCCCTCTGTTCCTTTCCATTAGTGGTTAGGTTTAATACCAATCCCTGCTGTTCCAACCTTCCCTCTGTTCCTTTCCTTTCCATTAGTGGTTAGGTTTAATACCAATCCCTGCTGCCAACCTTCCCTCTGTTCCTTTCCATTAGTGGTTAGGTTTAATACCAATCCCTGCTGCCAACCTTCCCTCTGTTCCTTTCCATTAGTGGTTAGGTTTAATACCAATCCCTGCTGCCTTTCCATTAGTGGTTAGGTTTAATAATACCCTCTGCCAACCTTCCCTCTGTTCCTTTCCTTTCCATTAGTGGTTAGGTTTAATACCAATCCCTGCTGCCAACCTTCCCTCTGTTCCTTTCCATTAGTGGTTAGGTTTAATACCAATCCCTGCTGCCAACCTTCCCTCTGTTCCTTTCCATTAGTGGTTAGGTTTAATACCAATCCCTGCTGCCAACCTTCCCTCTGTTCCTTTCCATTAGTGGTTAGGTTTAATACCAATCCCTGCTGCCAACCTTCCCTCTGTTCCTTTCCATTAGTGGTTAGGTTTAATACCAATCCCTGCTGCCAACCTTCCCTCTGTTCCTTTCCATTAGTGGTTAGGTTTAATACCAATCCCTGCTGCCAACCTTCCCTCTGTTCCTTTCCATTAGTGGTTAGGTTTAATACCAATCCCTGCTGCCAACCTTCCCTCTGTTCCTTTCCATTAGTGGTTAGGTTTAATACCAATCCCTGCTGCCAACCTTCCCTCTGTTCCTTTCCTTTCCATTAGTGGTTAGGTTTAATACCAATCCCTGTTAGGTTTAATACCAATCCCTGCTGCCAACCTTCCCTCTGTTCCTTTCCATTAGTGGTTAGGTTTAATACCAATCCCTGCTGCCAACCTTCCCTCTGTTCCTTTCCATTAGTGGTTAGGTTTAATACCAATCCCTGCTGCCAACCTTCCCTCTGTTCCTTTCCATTAGTGGTTAGGTTTAATACCAATCCCTGCTGCCAACCTTCCCTCTGTTCCTTTCCATTAGTGGTTAGGTTTAATACCAATCCCTGCTGCCAACCTTCCCTCTGTTCCTTTCCATTAGTGGTTAGGTTTAATACCAATCCCTGCTGCCAACCTTCCCTCTGTTCCTTTCCATTAGTGGTTAGGTTTAATACCAATCCCTGCTGCCAACCTTCCCTCTGTTCCTTTCCATTAGTGGTTAGGTTTAATACCAATCCCTGCTGCCAACCTTCCCTCTGTTCCTTTCCATTAGTGGTTAGGTTTAATACCAATCCCTGCTGCCAACCTTCCCTCTGTTCCTTTCCATTAGTGGTTAGGTTTAATACCAATCCCTGCTGCCAACCTTCCCTCTGTTCCTTTCCATTAGTGGTTAGGTTTAATACCAATCCCTGCTGCCAACCTTCCCTCTGTTCCTTTCCTTTCCATTAGTGGTTAGGTTTAATACCAATCCCTGCTGCCAACCTTCCCTCTGTTCCTTTCCATTAGTGGTTAGGTTTAATACCAATCCCTGCTGCCAACCTTCCCTCTGTTCCTCTCCATTAGTAGTTAGGTTTAATACCAATCCCTGCTGCCAACCTTCCCTCTGTTCCTTTCCTTTAGTGGTTAGGTTTAATACCAATCCCTGCTGCCAACCTTCCCTCTGTTCCTTTCCATTAGTGGTTAGGTTTAATACCAATCCCTGCTGCCATCCCTGTTCCTTTCCATTAGTGGTTAGGTTTAATACCAATCCTTCCCCTCCCTGTTCCTTTCCATTAGTGGTTAGGTTTAATACCAATCCCTGCTGTTCCTTTCCATTAGTGGTTAGGTTTAATACCTTCCCTCCCTGTTCCTTTCCATTAGTGGTTAGGTTTAATACCAATCCCTGCTGCCAACCTTCCCTCTGTTCCTTTCCATTAGTGGTTAGGTTTAATACCAATCCCTGCTTCCCTCTGTTCCAACCTTCCCTCTGTTCCTTTCCTTTCCATTAGTGGTTAGGTTTAATACCAATCCCTGCTGCCAACCTTCCCTCTGTTCCTTTCCATTAGTGGTTAGGTTTAATACCAATCCCTGCTGCCAACCTTCCCTCTGTTCCTCTCCATTAGTAGTTAGGTTTAATACCAATCCCTGCTGCCAACCTTCCCTCTGTTCCTTTCCATTAGTGGTTAGGTTTAATACCAATCCCTGCTGCCAACCTTCCCTCTGTTCCTTTCCATTAGTGGTTAGGTTTAAATCCCAATCCCTGTTCTGCCAACCTTCCCTCTGTTCCTTTCCATTAGTGGTTAGGTTTAATACCAATCCCTGCTGCCAACCTTCCCTCTGTTCCTTTCCATTAGTGGTTAGGTTTAATACCAATCCCTGCTGCCAACCTTCCCTCTGTTCCTTTCCATTAGTGGTTAGGTTTAATACCAATCCCTGCTGCCAACCTTCCCTCTGTTCCTTTCCATTAGTGGTTAGGTTTAATACCAATCCTTCCCACTGTTCCTTTCCATTAGTGGTTAGGTTTAATACCAATCCCTGCTGCCAACCTTCCCTCTGTTCCTTTCCATTAGTGGTTAGGTTTAATACCAATCCCTGCTGCCAACCTTCCCTCTGTTCCTTTCCATTAGTGGTTAGGTTTAATACCAATCCCTGCTGCCAACCTTCCCTCTGTTCCTTTCCTTTCCATTAGTGGTTAGGTTTAATACCAATCCCTGCTGCCAACCTTCCCTCTGTTCCTTTCCTTAGTGGTTAGGTTTAATACCAATCCCTGCTGCCAACCTTCCCTCTGTTCCTTTCCATTAGTTTAGGTTTAATACCAATCCCTGCTGCCAACCTTCCCTCTGTTCCTTTCCATTAGTGGTTAGGTTTAATACCAATCCCTGCTGCCAACCTTCCCTCTGTTCCTTTCCATTAGTGGTTAGGTTTAATACCAATCCCTGCTGCCAACCTTCCCTCTGTTCCTTTCCATTAGTGGTTAGGTTTAATACCAATCCCTGCTGCCAACCTTCCCTTTCTTAGTGGTTAGTTTAATACTGTTCCTTTCCTTTCCATTAGTGGTTAGGTTTAATACCAATCCCTGCTGCCAACCTTCCCTCTGTTCCTTTCCATTAGTGGTTAGGTTTAATACCAATCCCTGCTGCCAACCTTCCCTCTGTTCCTCTCCATTAGTGGTTAGGTTTAATACCAATCCCTGCTGCCAACCTTCCCTCTGTTCCTTTCCATTAGTGGTTAGGTTTAATACCAATCCCTGCTGCCAACCTTCCCACTGTTCCTTTCCATTAGTGGTTAGGTTTAATACCAATCCCTGCTGCCAACCTTCCCTCTGTTCCTTTCCATTAGTGGTTAGGTTTAATACCAATCCCTGCTGCCAACCTTCCCTCTGTTCCTTTCCATTAGTGGTTAGGTTTAATACCAATCCCTGCTGCCAACCTTCCCTCTGTTCCTTTCCATTAGTGGTTAGGTTTAATACCAATCCCTGCTGCCAACCTTCCCTCTGTTCCTTTCCTTTCCATTAGTGGTTAGGTTTAATACCAATCCCTGCTGCCAACCTTCCCTCCCTGCTGCCAACCTTCCCTCTGTTCCTTTCCATTAGTGGTTAGGTTTAATACCAATCCCTGCTGCCAACCTTCCCTCTGTTCCTTTCCATTAGTAGTTAGGTTTAATACCAATCCCTGCTGCCAACCTTCCCTCTGTTCCTTTCCTTTAGTGGTTAGGTTTAATACCAATCCCTGCTGCCAACCTTCCCTCTGTTCCTTTCCATTAGTGGTTAGGTTTAATACCAATCCCTGCTGCCAACCTTCCCTCTGTTCCTTTCCATTAGTGGTTAGGTTTAATACCAATCCCTGCTGCCAACCTTCCCTCTGTTCCTTTCCATTAGTGGTTAGGTTTAATACCAATCCCTGCTGCCAACCTTCCCTCTGTTCCTTTCCATTAGTGGTTAGGTTTAATACCAATCCCTGCTGCCAACCTTCCCTCTGTTCCTTTCCATTAGTGGTTAGGTTTAATACCAATCCCTGCTGCCAACCTTCCCTCTGTTCCTTTCCATTAGTGGTTAGGTTTAATACCAATCCCTGCTGCCAACCTTCCCACTGTTCCTTTCCATTAGTGGTTAGGTTTAATACCAATCCCTGCTGCCAACCTTCCCTCTGTTCCTTTCCATTAGTGGTTAGGTTTAATACCAATCCCTGCTGCCAACCTTCCCTCTGTTCCTTTCCATTAGTGGTTAGGTTTAATACCAATCCCTGCTGCCAACCTTCCCTCTGTTCCTTTCCATTAGTGGTTAGGTTTAATACCAATCCCTGCTGCCAACCTTCCCTCTGTTCCTTTCCATTTGGTTGTTTAATACCAATCTGTTCCAACCTTCCTCTTTCCTTTCCATTAGTAGTTAGGTTTAATACCAATCCCTGCTGCCAACCTTCCCTCTGTTCCTTTCCATTAGTGGTTAGGTTTAATACCAATCCAATTCCCACTGTTCCTTTCCATTAGCCAATCCTTCCAACCTCTGTTCCTTTCCTTTCCATTAGTGGTTAGGTTTAATACCAATCCCTGCTGCCAACCTTCCCTCTGTTCCTTTCCATTAGTGGTTAGGTTTAATACCAATCCCTGCTGCCAACCTTCCCTCTGTTCCTTTCCATTAGTGGTTAGGTTTAATACCAATCCCTGCTGCCAACCTTCCCTCTGTTCCTTTCCTTTCCATTAGTGGTTAGGTTTAATACCAATCCCTGCTGCCAACCTTCCCTCTGTTCCTTTCCATTAGTGGTTAGGTTTAATACCAATCCCTGCTGCCAACCTTCCCTCTGTTCCTTTCCATTAGTGGTTAGGTTTAATACCAATCCCTGCTGCCAACCTTCCCTCTGTTCCTTTCCATTAGTGGTTAGGTTTAATACCAATCCCTGCTGCCAACCTTCCCTCTGTTCCTTTCCATTAGTGGTTAGGTTTAATACCAATCCCTGCTGCCAACCTTCCCTCTGTTCCTTTCCATTAGTGGTTAGGTTTAATACCAATCCCTGCTGCCAACCTTCCCTCTGTTCCTTTCCATTAGTGGTTAGGTTTAATACCAATCCCTGCTGCCAACCTTCCCTCTGTTCCTTTCCATTAGTGGTTAGGTTTAATACCAATCCCTGCTGCCAACCTTCCCTCTGTTCCTTTCCTTTCCATTAGTGGTTAGGTTTAATACCAATCCCTGCTGCCAACCTTCCCTCTGTTCCTTTCCATTAGTGGTTAGGTTTAATACCAATCCCTGCTGCCAACCTTCCCTCTGTTCCTTTCCATTAGTGGTTAGGTTTAATACCAATCCCTGCTGCCAACCTTCCCTCTGTTCCTTTCCATTAGTGGTTAGGTTTAATACCAATCCCTGCTGCCAACCTTCCCTCTGTTCCTTTCCATTAGTGGTTAGGTTTAATACCAATCCCTGCTGCCAACCTTCCCTCTGTTCCTTTCCATTAGTGGTTAGGTTTAATACCAATCCCTGCTGCCAACCTTCCCTCTGTTCCTTTCCATTAGTGGTTAGGTTTAATACCAATCCCTGCTGCCAACCTTCCCACTGTTCCTTTCCATTAGTGGTTAGGTTTAATACCAATCCCTGCTGCCAACCTTCCCTCTGTTCCTTTCCATTAGTGGTTAGGTTTAATACCAATCCCTGCTGCCAACCTTCCCTCTGTTCCTTTCCATTAGTGGTTAGGTTTAATACCAATCCCTGCTGCCAACCTTCCCTCTGTTCCTTTCCATTAGTGGTTAGGTTTAATACCAATCCCTGCTGCCAACCTTCCCCTCTGTTCCTTTCCTTTCCATTAGTGGTTAGGTTTAATACCAATCCCTGCTGCCAACCTTCCCTCTGTTCCTTTCCATTAGTGGTTAGGTTTAATACCAATCCCTGCTGCCAACCTTCCCTCTGTTCCTCTCCATTAGTAGTTAGGTTTAATACCAATCCCTGCTGCCAACCTTCCCTCTGTTCCTTTCCTTTAGTGGTTAGGTTTAATACCAATCCCTGCTGCCAACCTTCCCACTGTTCCTTTCCATTAGTGGTTAGGTTTAATACCAATCCCTGCTGCCAACCTTCCCTCTGTTCCTTTCCATTAGTGGTTAGGTTTAATACCAATCCCTGCTGCCAACCTTCCCTCTGTTCCTTTCCATTAGTGGTTAGGTTTAATACCAATCCCTGCTGCCAACCTTCCCTCTGTTCCTTTCCATTAGTGGTTAGGTTTAATACCAATCCCTGCTGCCAACCTTCCCTCTGTTCCTTTCCTTTCCATTAGTGGTTAGGTTTAATACCAATCCCTGCTGCCAACCTTCCCTCTGTTCCTTTCCATTAGTGGTTAGGTTTAATACCAATCCCTGCTGCCAACCTTCCCTCTGTTCCTCTCCATTAGTAGTTAGGTTTAATACCAATCCCTGCTGCCAACCTTCCCTCTGTTCCTTTCCTTTAGTGGTTAGGTTTAATACCAATCCCTGCTGCCAACCTTCCCTCTGTTCCTTTCCATTAGTGGTTAGGTTTAATACCAATCCCTGCTGCCAACCTTCCCTCTGTTCCTTTCCATTAGTGGTTAGGTTTAATACCAATCCCTGCTGCCAACCTTCCCTCTGTTCCTTTCCTTTAGTGGTTAGGTTTAATACCAATCCCTGCTGCCAACCTTCCCTCTGTTCCTTTCCATTAGTGGTTAGGTTTAATACCAATCCCTGCTGCCAACCTTCCCACTGTTCCTTTCCATTAGTGGTTAGGTTTAATACCAATCCCTGCTGCCAACCTTCCCTCTGTTCCTTTCCATTAGTGGTTAGGTTTAATACCAATCCCTGCTGCCAACCTTCCCTCTGTTCCTTTCCATTAGTGGTTAGGTTTAATACCAATCCCTGCTGCCAACCTTCCCTCTGTGCCTTTCCTTTCCATTAGTGGTTAGGTTTAATACCAATCCCTGCTGCCAACCTTCCCTCTGTTCCTTTCCTTTCCATTAGTGGTTAGGTTTAATACCAATCCCTGCTGCCAACCTTCCCTCTGTTCCTTTCCTTTCCATTAGTGGTTAGGTTTAATACCAATCCCTGCTGCCAACCTTCCCTCTGTTCCTTTCCATTAGTGGTTAGGTTTAATACCAATCCCTGCTGCCAACCTTTCCATTAGTGGTTAGGTTCCCTCTGTTCCTTTCCTTTCCATTAGTGGTTAGGTTTAATACCAATCCCTGCTGCCAACCTTCCCTCTGTTCCTTTCCTTTCCATTAGTGGTTAGGTTTAATACCCTGCTGCCAACCTTCCCTCTGTTCCTTTCCATTAGTGGTTAGGTTTAATACCAATCCCTGCTGCCAACCTTCCCTCTGTTCCTTTCCATTAGTGGTTAGGTTTAATACCAATCCCTGCTGCCAACCTTCCCTCTGGTCCTCTCCATTAGTAGTTAGGTTTAATACCAATCCCTGCTGCCAACCTTCCCTCTGTTCCTTTCCTTTAGTGGTTAGGTTTAATACCAATCCCTGCTGCCAACCTTCCCTCTGTTCCTTTCCATTAGTGGTTAGGTTTAATACCAATCCCTGCTGCCAACCTTCCCTCTGTTCCTTTCCATTAGTGGTTAGGTTTAATACCAATCCCTGCTGCCAACCTTCCCTCTGTTCCTTTCCTTTAGTGGTTAGGTTTAATACCAATCCCTGCTGCCAACCTTCCCTCTGTTCCTTTCCATTAGTGGTTAGGTTTAATACCAATCCCTGCTGCCAACCTTCCCACTGTTCCTTTCCATTAGTGGTTAGGTTTAATACCAATCCCTGCTGCCAACCTTCCCTCTGTTCCTTTCCATTAGTGGTTAGGTTTAATACCAATCCCTGCTGCCAACCTTCCCTCTGTTCCTTTCCATTAGTGGTTAGGTTTAATACCAATCCCTGCTGCCAACCTTCCCTCTGTGCCTTTCCTTTCCATTAGTGGTTAGGTTTAATACCAATCCCTGCTGCCAACCTTCCCTCTGTTCCTTTCCTTTCCATTAGTGGTTAGGTTTAATACCAATCCCTGCTGCCAACCTTCCCTCTGTTCCTTTCCTTTCCATTAGTGGTTAGGTTTAATACCAATCCCTGCTGCCAACCTTCCCTCTGTTCCTTTCCATTAGTGGTTAGGTTTAATACCAATCCCTGCTGCCAACCTTCCCTCTGTTCCTTTCCTTTCCATTAGTGGTTAGGTTTAATACCAATCCCTGCTGCCAACCTTCCCTCTGTTCCTTTCCTTTCCATTAGTGGTTAGGTTTAATACCAATCCCTGCTGCCAACCTTCCCTCTGTTCCTTTCCATTAGTGGTTAGGTTTAATACCAATCCCTGCTGCCAACCTTCCCTCTGTTCCTTTCCATTAGTGGTTAGGTTTAATACCAATCCCTGCTGCCAACCTTCCCTCTGGTCCTTTCCATTAGTGGTTAGGTTTAATACCAATCCCTGCTGCCAACCTTCCCTCTGTTCCTTTCCATTAGTGGTTAGGTTTAATACCAATCCCTGCTGCCAACCTTCCCTCTGTTCCTTTCCATTAGTGGTTAGGTTTAATACCAATCCCTGCTGCCAACCTTCCCTCTGTTCCTTTCCATTAGTGGTTAGGTTTAATACCAATCCCTGCTGCCAACCTTCCCTCTGTTCCTCTCCATTAGTGGTTAGGTTTAATAATACAATCCCTGCTGCCAACCTTCCCACTGTTCCTTTCCATTAGTGGTTAGGTTTAATACCAATCCCTGCTGCCAACCTTCCCACTGTTCCTTTCCATTAGTGGTTAGGTTTAATACCAATCCCTGCTGCCAACCTTCCCTCTGTTCCTCTCCATTAGTGGTTAGGTTTAATACCAATCCCTGCTGCCAACCTTCCCTCTGTTCCTTTCCATTAGTGGTTAGGTTTAATACCAATCCCTGCTGCCAACCTTCCCTCTGTTCCTTTCCATTAGTGGTTAGGTTTAATACCAATCCCTGCTGCCAACCTTCCCTCTGTTCCTTTCCATTAGTGGTTAGGTTTAATACCAATCCCTGCTGCCAACCTTCCCTCTGTTCCTTTCCTTTAGTGGTTAGGTTTAATACCAATCCCTGCTGCCAACCTTCCCTCTGTTCCTTTCCATTAGTGGTTAGGTTTAATACCAATCCCTGCTGCCAACCTTCCCTCTGTTCCTTTCCTTTAGTGGTTAGGTTTAATACCAATCCCTGCTGCCAACCTTCCCTCTGTTCCTCTCCATTAGTGGTTAGGTTTAATACCAATCCCTGCTGCCAACCTTCCCTCTGTTCCTTTCCATTAGTGGTTAGGTTTAATACCAATCCCTGCTGCCAACCTTCCCCCTGTTCCTCTCCATTAGTGGTTAGGTTTAATACCAATCCCTGCTGCCAACCTTCCCTCTGTTCCTTTCCATTAGTGGTTAGGTTTAATACCAATCCCTGCTGCCAACCTTCCCTCTGTTCCTTTCCTTTAGTGGTTAGGTTTAATACCAATCCCTGCTGCCAACCTTCCCACTGTTCCTTTCCATTAGTGGTTAGGTTTAATACCAATCCCTGCTGCCAACCTTCCCTCTGTTCCTCTCCATTAGTGGTTAGGTTTAATACCAATCCCTGCTGCCAACCTTCCCTCTGTTCCTTTCCATTAGTGGTTAGGTTTAATACCAATCCCTGCTGCCAACCTTCCCTCTGTTCCTTTCCATTAGTGGTTAGGTTTAATACCAATCCCTGCTGCCAACCTTCCCTCTGTTCCTTTCCATTAGTGGTTAGGTTTAATACCAATCCCTGCTGCCAACCTTCCCTCTGTTCCTTTCCATTAGTGGTTAGGTTTAATACCAATCCCTGCTGCCAACCTTCCCTCTGTTCCTTTCCATTAGTGGTTAGGTTTAATACCAATCCCTGCTGCCAACCTTCCCTCTGTTCCTTTCCATTAGTGGTTAGGTTTAATACCAATCCCTGCTGCCAACCTTCCCTCTGTTCCTTTCCATTAGTGGTTAGGTTTAATACCAATCCCTGCTGCCAACCTTCCCTCTGTTCCTTTCCATTAGTGGTTAGGTTTAATACCAATCCCTGCTGCCAACCTTCCCTCTGTTCCTTTCCATTAGTGTTTAGGTTTAATACCAATCCCTGCTGCCAACCTTCCCTCTGTTCCTTTCCATTAGTGGTTAGGTTTAATACCAATCCCTGCTACCAACCTTCCCTCTGTTCCTTTCCATTAGTGGTTAGGTTTAATACCAATCCCTGCTGCCAACCTTCCCTCTGTTCCTTTCCTTTAGTGGTTAGGTTTAATACCAATCCCTGCTGCCAACCTTCCCTCTGTTCCTTTCCATTAGTGGTTAGGTTTAATACCAATCCCTGCTGCCAACCTTCCCTCTGTTCCTCTCCATTAGTGTTTAGGTTTAATACCAATCCCTGCTGCCAACCTTCCCTCTGTTCCTTTCCATTAGTGGTTAGGTTTAATACCAATCCCTGCTGCCAACCTTCCCTCTGTTCCTTTCCATTAGTGGTTAGGTTTAATACCAATCCCTGCTGCCAACCTTCCCTCTGTTCCTTTCCTTTAGTGGTTAGGTTTAATACCCTGCTGCCAACCTTCCCTCTGTTCCTTTCCATTAGTGGTTAGGTTTAATACCCTGCTGCCAACCTTCCCTTTGTTCCTTTCCTTTTGCCTGTTTCTCTGTTTCATTACTATCTGAATAAAGTGTCAAATAAACTTCAGGAAATTCGCTTTAAAGTAGTAACATTTTTCTGGAGAAGGACCCCCGTCTAGAGGTCAGGGGTCAATGACATTCATCGAGCAAATCTCAAGTGAGTTGCATTATTATGCAAACTTAGGGCACAGTTTGTGGTGTAAAATAGGTATTGTGTCACACAGATCCGCGCTCCCTTGCACAACTAAAATTGTGCCATAGTCACTTCCTGTTTCTGTGGCAGGAAAATCACTTGAATAGTCACTTCATAGCAGCTTTGAGAAAAGCTAAGAAATGTTTTGCACCTTAAATATCTTGCGGCTTGAAAATGTCACCCATAATGTTGCCCCAGGATTCACAGTTCGATTTTACTGGGAGAAGAGTTTCACTACTCTGTCAGGAGTCATGTCGTCATGTTATGTAGCATTATATTGGATCTCTCCAATATGGTATCCATCCACTCGGCAGGATACAGTCCGAGTCAGAATTTCAGATGTGTCCTGTGTACTGGGTAGTGCTGTGGCTGAACCCCTTAACTTCTTTGGGCTAGGGGGCAGTATTTTGAAGTTTGGATGACAAAAGTGTCCAAAGTAAACTGCCCGTTACTCAGGCCCAGAAGCTAGGATATGCATATAAAATGTTTGTATGCTTTTGTAAGCGGGGCGCTGTCCTCAGATAATCGCATGTTATGCTTTCGCATTAAAGCCTTTTTGAAATCTGACTGTATAAACACAGACGTATACCTGCAGCTATTCAATAGCTTGGAGCAGCTAACTAGCTAGCTATCTATCCTCTCCATCTGGGTGCTCTCCTGCCCCCCACTCGGTTTGGCTTGTGCCAACTTGTGACAGTGTACCAACCTGGCCGATACGCGGTTTGGTCTACCATTATTGCGGCGCTGAGGGTTTATCTTAGTATTCCATGTGACTTGTCTGTCCACCGGAACCCGAAGGCTAAGCCGACCCTGCAAGATCTGGAGACTAAGTTTAGCTCGTTTTCTGTTTACAGTTAAGACAGTAACTATCCTAGTGTCCCTTGGAAACTCACTTTTCAGCTACAGTATTATGGTCCGCCCCCAGGTGGTAAGGGTGGGTAACAACACATCCCCCACGCTGATCCTCAACACAGGGGCCCCTCAGGGATATGTGCTCAGTCCTCTCCTGTACTCCATGTTCAATCATGACTGCACGGCCAGAGACGACTCCAACACCATCATTCAATTTGACGAGGTCAGAGACCTGGCAGTGTGGTGCCAGGACAACAACCTCTCCCTCAACGTGATCAAGACAAAAGGGATGATTGTGGACTACAGGAAAAAGAGGACCGAGCACGCCGCCGTTCTCATCGATGGGGCTGCAGTGGAGCAGGTTGAGAGCTTAAAGTTCCTTGGTGTCCACATCACCAACAAACTAACATTGTCAAAGCACACCAAGACAATCATGAAGAGGGTACGACAAAACCTATTCAGCTACAGTATTACACTGCGGTCTAAAAAGATTTGGCATGGGTCCTCAGATCCTCAAAAGGTTCTACAGCTGCATCATCAAGAGCATCCTGACTGGCTGCATCACTGCCTGGTATGGCAACTGTAGTGCGAACGACCCAGTACATCACTGGGGCCAAGTTTCCTGCCATCCAGGACCTCTATACCAGGCAGTGTCAGAGGAAGGCCCAATAAATTGTCCAAGATTCCAGCCACCCTAGTCATAGACTGTTCTCTCTCTGTCCACCAAGTCTAGGTCCAAGAGGCTTCTATACAGCTTCTACCCCCAAGTCGGAAGACTCCTGAACATCTAGACAAAAGTTTACCCAGATCATATGCTGCCCCCCCCCCTGTTTACACCACTACTACTCTCTGTTGTCATCTATGCATAGTCACTTCAATAACTCTACCTACATATTACATTAATTACCTCGACTAACCGGTGCCCCCGCACATTGACTATGTGCCCCCGCACATAGACTATGCATCGGTGCCCCCGCACATAGACCCTGTATCGGTGCCCCGCACATTGACTATGTATCGGTGCCTACGCACATTGACTATGTATCGTTACCCCCGCACATTGACTATGTATCGGTGCCCCCCTGCATACATTGACTATGTATCGTTACCCCCACACATTGACTATGTATCGTTACCCCCACACATTGACTATGTATCGTTACCCCCACGCATTGACTATGTATCGTTACCCCCATTACATTGACCATGTACCGGTGCCCCCACACATTGACTATGTATCGTTACCCCCACACATTGACTATGTATCGTTACCCCCACACATTGACCCTGTATCGGTGCCCCCGCACATTGACTATGTATCATTACCCCCACACATTGACTATGTATCATTACCCCCACACATTGACCCTGTATCGGTGCCCCGTACATTGACTATGTATCGGTGCCCCCTGTACATTGACTATGTATCGGTGCCCCCCCTGTACATAGACTATGTATCTGTGCCCCCCTGTACATTGACTATGTATCGTTACCCCCTGTACATTGACTATGTATCGTTACCCCCTGTACATTGACTATGTATCGTTACCCCCTGTACATTGACTATGTATCGTTACCCCCTGTACATTGACTATGTATCGTTACCCCCTGTACATTGACTATGTATCGGTGCCCCCTGTACATTGACTATGTATCGGTGCCCCCTGTACATTGACTATGTATCGGTGCCCCCTGTACATTGACTATGTATCGGTGCCCCCTGTACATTGACTATGTATCGGTGCCCCCTGTACATTGACTATGTATCGGTGCCCCCTGTACATTGACTATGTATCGGTGCCCCCTGTACATTGACTATGTATCGGTGCCCCCCTGTACATTGACTATGTATCGGTGCCCCCCTGTACATTGACTATGTATCGGTGCCCCCCTGTACATTGACTATGTATCGGTGCCCCCCTGTACATTGACTATGTATCGGTGCCCCCCTGTACATTTCTATTGTTATTTCACTGCTGCTCTTTAATTACTATTATTATTACTTTCATCTCTTATTCTTATCTGTATTTTTTTTAAACTGCATTGAGGCTCGTCAGTAAGACATTTCACTGTAAGTTCTACTACACCTGTTGTATTCAGCATTTCACTGTAAGGTCTACTACACCTGTTGTATTCAGCATTTCACTGTAAGTTCTACTACACCTGTTGTATTCAGCATTTCACTGTAAGGTCTACTACACCTGTTGTATTCAGCATTTCACTGTAAGTTCTACTACACCTGTTGTAGTCAGCATTTCACTGTAAGTACTACTACACCTGTTGTATTCAGCATTTCACTGTAAGTTCTACTACACCTGTTGTATTCAGCATTTCACTGTAAGTTCTACTACACCTGTTGTATTCAGCATTTCACTGTAAGGTCTACTACACCTGTTGTATTCAGCATTTCACTGTAAGGTCTACTACACCTGTTGTATTCAGCATTTCACTGTAAGGTCTACTACACCTGTTGTATTCAGCATTTCACTGCAAGGTCTACTACACCTGTTGTATTCAGCATTTCACTGTAAGGTCTACTACACCTGTTGTATTCAGCATTTCACTGTAAGGTCTACTACACCTGTTGTATTCAGCATTTCACTGTAAGTTCTACTACACCTGTTGTAGTCAGCATTTCACTGTAAGTACTACTACACCTGTTGTATTCAGCATTTCACTGTAAGTTCTACTACACCTGTTGTATTCAGCATTTCACTGTAAGTTCTACTACACCTGTTGTAGTCAGCATTTCACTGTAAGGTCTACTACACCTGTTGTATTCAGCATTTCACTGTAAGGTCTACTACACCTGTTGTATTCAGCATTTCACTGTAAGGTCTACTACACCTGTTGTATTCAACATTTCACTGTAATGTCTACTACACCTGTTGTATTCAACATTTCACTGTAATGTCTACTACACCTGTTGTATTCAGCATTTCACTGTAAGGTCTACTACACCTGTTGTATTCAGCATTTCACTGTAAGTTCTACTACACCTGTTGTATTCAGCATTTCATTGTAAGGTCTACTACACCTGTTGTATTCAACATTTCACTGTAAGTTCTACTACACCTGTTGTATTCAGCATTTCACTGTAAGTTCTACTACACCTGTTGTATTCAGCATTTCACTGTAAGTTCTACTACACCTGTTGTATTCAGCATTTCACTGTAAGTTCTACTACACCTGTTGTATTCAGCATTTCACTGTAAGGTCTACTACACCTGTTGTATTCAGCATTTCACTGTAAGGTCTACTACACCTGTTGTATTCAGCATTTCACTGTAAGTTCTACTACACCTGTTGTATTCAGCATTTCACTGTAAGTTCTACTACACCTGTTGTATTCAGCATTTCACTGTAAGGTCTACTACACCTGTTGTATTCAGCATTTCACTGTAAGGTCTACTACACCTGTTGTATTCAGCATTTCACTGTAAGTT
Source organism: Oncorhynchus gorbuscha (assembly GCF_021184085.1). Classification (NCBI taxonomy): domain Eukaryota; kingdom Metazoa; phylum Chordata; class Actinopteri; order Salmoniformes; family Salmonidae; genus Oncorhynchus; species Oncorhynchus gorbuscha. The sequence continues at coordinate 553,793 of NW_025745378.1, read as the reverse complement.
CTACTACACCTGTTGTAGTCAGCATTTCACTGTAAGTACTACTACACCTGTTGTATTCAGCATTTCACTGTAAGTTCTACTACACCTGTTGTATTCAGCATTTCACTGTAAGGTCTACTACACCTGTTGTATTCAGCATTTCACTGTAAGGTCTACTACACCTGTTGTATTCAGCATTTCACTGTAAGTTCTACTACACCTGTTGTATTCAGCATTTCACTGTAAGTTCTACTACACCTGTTGTATTCAGCATTTCACTGTAAGGTCTACTACACCTGTTGTATTCAGCATTTCACTGTAAGGTCTACTACACCTGTTGTATTCAGCATTTCACTGTAAGGTCTACTACACCTGTTGTATTCAGCATTTCACTGTAAGGTCTACTACACCTGTTGTATTCAGCATTTCACTGTAAGGTCTACTACACCTGTTGTATTCAACATTTCACTGTGAGGTCTACTACACCTGTTGTATTCAACATTTCACTGTAAGGTCTACTACACCTGTTGTATTCAACATTTCACTGTAATGTCTACTACACCTGTTGTATTCAACATTTCACTGTAATGTCTACTACACCTGTTGTATTCAGCATTTCACTGTAAGGTCTACTACACCTGTTGTATTCAGCATTTCACTGTAAGTTCTACTACACCTGTTGTATTCAGCATTTCACTGTAAGGTCTACTACACCTGTTGTATTCAACATTTCACTGTAAGTTCTACTACACCTGTTGTATTCAGCATTTCACTGTAAGTTCTACTACACCTGTTGTATTCAGCATTTCACTGTAAGGTCTACTACACCTGTTGTATTCAGCATTTCACTGTAAGTTCTACTACACCTGTTGTATTCAGCATTTCACTGTAAGGTCTACTACACCTGTTGTATTCAGCATTTCACTGTAAGGTCTACTACACCTGTTGTATTCAGCATTTCACTGTAAGTTCTACTACACCTGTTGTATTCAGCATTTCACTGTAAGTTCTACTACACCTGTTGTATTCAGCATTTCACTGTAAGGTCTACTACACCTGTTGTATTCAGCATTTCACTGTAAGGTCTACTACACCTGTTGTATTCAGCATTTCACTGTAAGGTCTACTACACCTGTTGTATTCAGCATTTCACTGTAAGGTCTACTACACCTGTTGTATTCAGCATTTCACTGTAAGGTCTACTACACCTGTTGTATTCAACATTTCACTGTAATGTCTACTACACCTGTTGTATTCAACATTTCACTGTAATGTCTACTACACCTGTTGTATTCAGCATTTCACTGTAAGGTCTACTACACCTGTTGTATTCAGCATTTCACTGTAAGGTCTACTACACCTGTTGTATTCAACATTTCACTGTAAGTTCTACTACACCTGTTGTATTCAGCATTTCACTGTAAGTTCTACTACACCTGTTGTATTCAGCATTTCACTGTAAGTTCTACTACACCTGTTGTATTCAGCATTTCACTGTAAGTTCTACTACACCTGTTGTATTCAGCATTTCACTGTAAGGTCTACTACACCTGTTGTATTCAGCATTTCACTGTAAGGTCTACTACGCCTGTTGTATTCAGCATTTCACTGTAAGTTCTACTACACCTGTTGTATTCAGCATTTCACTGTAAGTTCTACTACACCTGTTGTATTCAGCATTTCACTGTAAGGTCTACTACACCTGTTGTATTCAGCATTTCACTGTAAGGTCTACTACACCTGTTGTATTCAGCATTTCACTGTAAGTTCTACTACACCTGTTGTAGTCAGCATTTCACTGTAAGTACTACTACACCTGTTGTATTCAGCATTTCACTGTAAGTTCTACTACACCTGTTGTATTCAGCATTTCACTGTAAGGTCTACTACACCTGTTGTATTCAGCATTTCACTGTAAGGTCTACTACACCTGTTGTATTCAGCATTTCACTGTAAGTTCTACTACACCTGTTGTATTCAGCATTTCACTGTAAGTTCTACTACACCTGTTGTATTCAGCATTTCACTGTAAGGTCTACTACACCTGTTGTATTCAGCATTTCACTGTAAGGTCTACTACACCTGTTGTATTCAGCATTTCACTGTAAGGTCTACTACACCTGTTGTATTCAGCATTTCACTGTAAGGTCTACTACACCTGTTGTATTCAGCATTTCACTGTAAGGTCTACTACACCTGTTGTATTCAACATTTCACTGTGAGGTCTACTACACCTGTTGTATTCAACATTTCACTGTAAGGTCTACTACACCTGTTGTATTCAACATTTCACTGTAATGTCTACTACACCTGTTGTATTCAACATTTCACTGTAATGTCTACTACACCTGTTGTATTCAGCATTTCACTGTAAGGTCTACTACACCTGTTGTATTCAGCATTTCACTGTAAGTTCTACTACACCTGTTGTATTCAGCATTTCACTGTAAGGTCTACTACACCTGTTGTATTCAACATTTCACTGTAAGTTCTACTACACCTGTTGTATTCAGCATTTCACTGTAAGTTCTACTACACCTGTTGTATTCAGCATTTCACTGTAAGGTCTACTACACCTGTTGTATTCAGCATTTCACTGTAAGTTCTACTACACCTGTTGTATTCAGCATTTCACTGTAAGGTCTACTACACCTGTTGTATTCAGCATTTCACTGTAAGGTCTACTACACCTGTTGTATTCAGCATTTCACTGTAAGTTCTACTACACCTGTTGTATTCAGCATTTCACTGTAAGTTCTACTACACCTGTTGTATTCAGCATTTCACTGTAAGGTCTACTACACCTGTTGTATTCAGCATTTCACTGTAAGGTCTACTACACCTGTTGTATTCAGCATTTCACTGTAAGTTCTACTACACCTGTTGTATTCAGCATTTCACTGTAAGTTCTACTACACCTGTTGTATTCAGCATTTCACTGTAAGGTCTACTACACCTGTTGTATTCAGCATTTCACTGTAAGGTCTACTACACCTGTTGTATTCAGCATTTCACTGTAAGGTCTACTACACCTGTTGTATTCAGCATTTCACTGTAAGGTCTACTACACCTGTTGTATTCAGCATTTCACTGTAAGGTCTACTACACCTGTTGTATTCAACATTTCACTGTGAGGTCTACTACACCTGTTGTATTCAACATTTCACTGTAAGGTCTACTACACCTGTTGTATTCAACATTTCACTGTAATGTCTACTACACCTGTTGTATTCAACATTTCACTGTAATGTCTACTACACCTGTTGTATTCAGCATTTCACTGTAAGGTCTACTACACCTGTTGTAGTCAGCATTTCACTGTAAGGTCTACTACACCTGTTGTATTCAGCATTTCACTGTAAGTTCTACTACACCTGTTGTATTCAGCATTTCACTGTAAGTTCTACTACACCTGTTGTATTCAGCATTTCACTGTAAGGTCTACTACACCTGTTGTATTCAGCATTTCACTGTAAGGTCTACTACACCTGTTGTATTCAACATTTCACTGTAAGGTCTACTACACCTGTTGTATTCAGCATTTCACTGTAAGGTCTACTACACCTGTTGTATTCAACATTTCACTGTAAGGTCTACTACACCTGTTGTATTCAGCATTTCACTGTAAGTTCTACTACACCTGTTGTAGTCAGCATTTCACTGTAAGGTCTACTACACCTGTTGTATTCAGCATTTCACTGTAAGTTCTACTACACCTGTTGTATTCAGCATTTCACTGTAAGTTCTACTACACCTGTTGTATTCAGCATTTCACAGTAAGGTCTACTACACCTGTTGTATTCAGCATTTCACTGTGAGGTCTACTACACCTGTTGTATTCAGCATTTCACTGTAATGTCTACTACACCTGTTGTATTCAGCATTTCACTGTGAGGTCTACTACACCTGTTGTATTCAGCATTTCACTGTAAGTTCTACTACACCTGTTGTATTCAGCATTTCACTGTAAGTTCTACTACACCTGTTGTATTCAGCATTTCACTGTAAGGTCTACTACACCTGTTGTATTCAGCATTTCACTGTAAGGTCTACTACACCTGTTGTATTCAGCATTTCACTGTAATGTCTACTACACCTGTTGTATTCAGCATTTCACTGTAATGTCTACTACACCTGTTGTATTCAGCATTTCACTGTGAGGTCTACTACACCTGTTGTATTCAGCATTTCACTGTAAGTTCTACTACACCTGTTGTATTCAGCATTTCACTGTAAGGTCTACTACACCTGTTGTATTCAGCATTTCACTGTAAGGTCTACTACACCTGTTGTATTCAGCATTTCACTGTAAGGTCTACTACACCTGTTGTATTCAGCATTTCACTGTAAGGTCTACTACACCTGTTGTATTCAGCATTTCACTGTAAGGTCTACTACACCTGTTGTATTCAGCATTTCACTGTAAGGTCTACTACACCTGTTGTATTCAGCATTTCACTGTAAGGTCTACTACACCTGTTGTATTCAGCATTTCACTGTAAGGTCTACTACACCTGTTGTATTCAGCATTTCACTGTAAGTTCTACTACACCTGCTGTATTCAGCATTTCACTGTAAGGTCTACTACACCTGTTGTATTCAGCATTTCACTGTAAGTTCTACTACACCTGCTGTATTCAGCATTTCACTGTGAGGTCTACTACACCTGTTGTATTCAGCATTTCACTGTAAGGTCTACTACACCTGTTGTATTCAGCATTTCACTGTAAGTTCTACTACACCTGTTGTATTCAGCATTTCACTGTGAGGTCTACTACACCTGTTGTATTCAGCATTTCACTGTAAGGTCTACTACACCTGTTGTATTCAGCATTTCACTGTAAGGTCTACTACACCTGTTGTATTCAGCATTTCACTGTAAGGTCTACTACACCTGTTGTATTCAGCATTTCACTGTAAGGTCTACTACACCTGTTGTATTCAGCATTTCACTGTAAGGTCTACTACACCTGTTGTATTCAGCATTTCACTGTAAGGTCTACTACACCTGTTGTATTCAGCATTTCACTGTAAGTTCTACTACACCTGCTGTATTCAGCATTTCACTGTAAGGTCTACTACACCTGTTGTATTCAGCATTTCACTGTAAGTTCTACTACACCTGCTGTATTCAGCATTTCACTGTGAGGTCTACTACACCTGTTGTATTCAGCATTTCACTGTAAGGTCTACTACACCTGTTGTATTCAGCATTTCACTGTAAGTTCTACTACACCTGTTGTATTCAGCATTTCACTGTAAGTTCTACTACACCTGTTGTATTCAGCATTTCACTGTAAGGTCTACTACACCTGTTGTATTCAGCATTTCACTGTAAGGTCTACTACACCTGTTGTATTCAACATTTCACTGTAAGGTCTACTACACCTGTTGTATTCAGCATTTCACTGTAAGTTCTACTACACCTGTTGTATTCAGCATTTCACTGTAAGTTCTACTACACCTGTTGTATTCAGCATTTCACTGTAAGTTCTACTACACCTGTTGTATTCAGCATTTCACTGTAAGTTCTACTACACCTGTTGTATTCAGCATTTCACTGTAAGGTCTACTACACCTGTTGTATTCAGCATTTCACTGTAAGTTCTACTACACCTGTTGTAGTCAGCATTTCACTGTAAGTACTACTACACCTGTTGTATTCAGCATTTCACTGTAAGTTCTACTACACCTGTTGTATTCAGCATTTCACTGTAAGGTCTACTACACCTGTTGTATTCAGCATTTCACTGTAAGTTCTACTACACCTGTTGTATTCAGCATTTCACTGTAAGGTCTACTACACCTGTTGTATTCAGCATTTCACTGTAAGTTCTACTACACCTGTTGTATTCAGCATTTCACTGTAAGTTCTACTACACCTGTTGTATTCAGCATTTCACTGTAAGGTCTACTACACCTGTTGTATTCAACATTTCACTGTGAGGTCTACTACACCTGTTGTATTCAACATTTCACTGTAAGGTCTACTACACCTGTTGTATTCAACATTTCACTGTAATGTCTACTACACCTGTTGTATTCAACATTTCACTGTAATGTCTACTACACCTGTTGTATTCAGCATTTCACTGTAAGGTCTACTACACCTGTTGTAGTCAGCATTTCACTGTAAGGTCTACTACACCTGTTGTATTCAGCATTTCACTGTAAGTTCTACTACACCTGTTGTATTCAGCATTTCACTGTAAGTTCTACTACACCTGTTGTATTCAGCATTTCACTGTAAGTTCTACTACACCTGTTGTATTCAGCATTTCACTGTAAGGTCTACTACACCTGTTGTATTCAGCATTTCACTGTAAGTTCTACTACACCTGTTGTATTCAGCATTTCACTGTAATGTCTACTACACCTGTTGTATTCAACATTTCACTGTAAGTCTACTACACCTGTTGTATTCAGCATTTCACTGTAAGGTCTACTACACCTGTTGTATTCAGCATTTCACTGTAAGGTCTACTACACCTGTTGTATTCAGCATTTCACTGTAAGGTCTACTACACCTGTTGTATTCAGCATTTCACTGTAAGGTCTACTACACCTGTTGTATTCAGCATTTCACTGTAAGGTCTACTACACCTGTTGTATTCAGCATTTCACTGTAAGGTCTACTACACCTGCTGTATTCAGCATTTCACATGCTGACACATAACAACATTTGATATTACACTGCTGTTTTCCACACAGTGTGTAGCTGGGTTGGTGCTCAATAGTTTTTCTGTTACATTACTTTACAGTCCAGACAGTAACTATCCCAGTTTCCCTTAGAAACTCACATAACAGCTAGATTACACTACAGTCCAGACAGTAACTATCCCAGTTTCCTGAGAAACTCACATAACAGCTAGATTACACTACAGTCCAGACAGTAACTATCCCAGTTTCCCTTAGAAACTCACATAACAGCTAGATGACACTACAGTCCAGACAGTAACTATCCCAGTTTCCCTTAGAAACTCACATAACAGCTAGATTACACTACAGTCCAGACAGTAACTATCCCAGTTTCCCTTAGAAACTCACATAACAGCTAGATTACACTACAGTCCAGACAGTAACTATCCCAGTTTCCCTTAGAAACTCACATAACAGCTAGATTACACTACAGTCCAGACAGTAACTATCCCAGTTTCCCTTAGAAACTCACATAACAGCTAGATTACACTACAGTCCAGACAGTAACTATCCCAGTTTCCCTTAGAAACTCACATAACAGCTAGATTACACTACAGTCCAGACAGTAACTATCCCAGTTTCCCTTAGAAACTCACTTAACAGCTAGATGACACTGCAGGTCTTATGCAGTGTGTAGCTGGAGTTGTCATATCCTTTGTAATACTGCAGGGTATATACGAACCATCTTTTCTTCCCACAGAGAGAAATGACCTTTTCCAGTAGGGCTTTTCTCCCACAGACAGCGGACTGCGGATAAGAAGGGTTGGACTCAGCAGTCATCCTGAGTTGCTCCTCTTACAGGCCCAAAGGCCAAACTGAGAGAGGGTTGGACCCAGCAGTCATCCTGAGGTGCTCCTCTTACAGGCCCAATATCAACAAGGCCAGCCGGCTTCTACCTTCCTAGTGGTGCATTCTACTAGAGTAGCTACATCGTGGGCCTCTGACCTCTGCTGTAGTTGTGCATTCTACTAGAGGAGTAGCTACATCGTGGGCCTCTCACCTATGACCTCTGACCTCTGCTATAGTGGTGCATTCTACTAGAGGAGTAGCTACATCGTGGGCCTCTCACCTATGACCTCTGACCTCTGCTATAGTGGTGCATTCTACTAGAGGAGTAGCTACATCGTGGGCCTCTGACCTATGACCTCTGACCTCTGCTATAGTGGTGCATTCTACTAGAGGAGTAGCTACATCGTGGGCCTCTGACCTATGACCTCTGACCTCTGCTATAGTGGTGCATTCTACTAGAGGAGTAGCTACATCGTGGGCCTCTCACCTATGACCTCTGACCTCTGCTATAGTGGTGCATTCTACCAGAGGAGTAGCTACATCGTGGGCCTCTGACCTATGACCTCTGACCTCTGCCATAGTGGTGCATTCTACTAGAGGAGTAGCTACATCATGGTTCCTGCTCCGAGGAGTTCCCCCTCAATGATATTTGCGCCTCGGCCAGTTGGGCTGTTTATGTGCTCTGTTGGATTACTCCAATCCTTTTTGTTGGTGCCTTGAAAAGGACACGAGGTGGAAGTAGTGCACGGCAGCTATTTAAAGTGGTCAGTCGCAGCACTACCCGGTACACGGTACTAATCTGAAATTCTAACTCAGAATGTACCCTGCCACGTGGAAGGAAACCATATTGGAGTGATCCAATAGCTCACATAACCGTGGTTACATACGTAACCTTCGATGTTCACTGAATTGCTAGCGCTAGTTGCTCAAAGATACCTAGCATCAATGCTAGCTTTGGTTAACACCTGCTGCGTGATGATGCAGTTTCCTGTTTAGGTTAGAGGTCACGCTGAAGTGCATTTCAAATATAACAGATTTGAAGCGATTTACATTCTTCCATACCAAACAGATTGCTCTCTCAGGTGTTCTTGGAAGATCACCATTGAAAGAACAGGAGAATAACACCAGTGTTCTGGGAAGATCACCAATGAAAGAACAGGAGAATAACACCAGTGTTCTGGGAAGATCACCAATGAAAGAACAGGAGAATGCATAACACCAGTGTTCTGGGAAGATCACCAATGAATGAACAGGAGAATAACACCAGTGTTCTGGGAAGATCACCAATGAAAGAACAGGAGAATAACACCAGTGTTCTGGGAAGATCACCAATGAATGAACAGGAGAATAACACCAGTGTTCTGGGAAGATCACCAATGAAAGAACAGGAGAATGAATAACACCAGTGTTCTGGGAAGATCACCAATGAAAGAACAGGAGAATGCATAACACCAGTGTTCTGGGAAGATCACCAATGAAAGAACAGGAGAATAACACCAGTGTTCTGGGAAGATCACCAATGAATGAACAGGAGAATAACACCAGTGTTCTGGGAAGATCACCAATGAATGAACAGGAGAATAACACCAGTGTTCTGGGAAGATCACCAATGAAAGAACAGGAGAATAACACCAGTGTTCTGGGAAGATCACCAATGAAAGAACAGGAGAATGCATAACACCAGTGTTCTGGGAAGATCACCAATGAAAGAACAGGAGAATAACACCAGTGTTCTGGGAAGATCACCAATGAAAGAACAGGAGCATAACACCAGTGTTCTGGGAAGATCACCAATGAAAGAACAGGAGCATAACACCAGTGTTCTGGGAAGATCACCAATGAAAGAACAGGAGAATAACACCAGTGTTCTGGGAAGATCACCAATGAAAGAACAGGAGAATGAATAACACCAGTGTTCTGGGAAGATCACCAATGAAAGAACAGGAGCATAACACCAGTGTTCTGGGAAGATCACCAATGAAAGAACAGGAGCATAACACCAGTGTTCTGGGAAGATCACCAATGAAAGAACAGGAGAATAACACCAGTGTTCTGGGAAGATCACCAATGAAAGAACAGGAGAATAACACCAGTGCGCATTTCGGAACACAGTCAATGTTTTTAACACGTTTTAACTTTTGATGATGTCATCGGGTATAACTTTTTAACTTTATATTTGTTTTCTACAACTTAAAGAAATGCGCCATTTTCACATATAGACAATGTGCTGTCAATAATGAAAATGATGAAGAGATTTTCCTTTTAATTAATTAATTGCTTAATTCATTGGAATTTCCTCTTTGTAAGTCTGCTGTTGTGTTGTGATGATGCAGTCTTCTAACAGTGTTTCTGGGGTAATACTGACACCTACTGGTTCATCATTGTCTTGACTGATCCCACAGAGAAAGAACTAAACTATAGCAATAGTACACTACATGCCCAGTACATTATTCATACATTAATACATTTATACATATATTTATCATTTATATTTTATTAATCAAATCAAATCAAATCAAATTTATTTATATAGCCCTTCGTACATCAGCTGATATCTCAAAGTGCTATACAGAAACCCAGCCTAAAACCCCAAACAGCAAACAATGCAGGTGTAAAAGCACGGTGGCTAGGAAAAACTCCCTAGAAAGGCCAAAACCTAGGAAGAAACCTAGAGAGGAACCGGGCTATGTGGGGTGGCCAGTCCTCTTCTGGCTGTGCCGGGTAGAGATTATAACAGAACATGACCAAGATGTTCAAATGTTCATAAATGACCAGCATGGTCAAATAATAATAAGGCAGAACAGTTGAAACTGGAGCAGCAGCACAGTCAGATGGACTGGGGACAGCAAGGAGCCATCATGTCAGGTAGTCCTGGGGCACGGTCCTAGGGCTCAGGTCCTCCGAGAGAGAGAAAGAAAGAGAGAATTAGAGAGAGCATATGTGGGGTGGCCAGTCCTCTTCTGGCTGTGCCAGGTGGAGATTATAACAGAACGTGGCCAAGATGTTCAAATGTTCATAAATGACCAGCATGGTTGAATAATAGTAAGGCAGAACAGTTGAAACTGGAGCAGGAGCATGGCCAGGTGGACTGGGGACAGCAAGGAGTCCTCATGTCAGGTAGTCCTGGGACATGGTCCTAGGGCCCAGGCCAGTTGAAACTGGAGCAGCAGCATGGCCAGGTGGACTGGGGACAGCAAGGAGTCATCATGTCAGGTAGTCCTGGGGCATGGTTCTAGGGCTCAGGTCCTCCGAGAGAGAGAAAGAAAGAGAGAATTAGAGAACGCACACTTAGATTTACACAGGACACCGAATAGGACAGGAGAAGTACTCCAGATAAACAAACTGACCCTAGCCCCCCGACACATAAACTACTGCAGCATAAATACTGGAGGCTGAGACAGGAGGGGTCAGGAGACACTGTGGCCCCATCCGAGGACACCCCCGGACAGGGCCAAACAGGAAGGATATAACCCCACCCACCCATTAACACTTAAATTACTGCACATACAAAGCATTTTAGAGCAATAGGATGAAATGATATTATAGCTGCAGTTTAAACTAGAAAAGGGAGATGTTTGTGTTGATATAATCCCAACTAGATGTCCATTTATTTTAAAGTTACAAACATTAGTGACCAGCACATACACTTTCTGGCCTCAAGCATTAGTTAAAGGTTCAACAATGAATTTGTGTTGGTTCAAATAGAAATGTTTTACTAATCATTCTAGAAATACGAGGAATATAAAAATATCCTTAAAAGATCATTATTTATAACTGGATGTATGTAAGATATTATATATTAAATGGCCTGGTTTAGGACATAAATCATGTATAGGTGAGATAGGTTTATGAACTTTACATTAATCATTTAGATAACTGGATTCATTGTTTAGGATACAGGAAGCCTGACAAGTTCAATCTTCATTTTGGGACCCTGAAAGTCAAAAACAAATACACTGTTATTTAGTTACTTAGTTACCTGAGTGTCCATCACTGACATCAACATCATTTGTTTGATGACATCTATTATTGGTTGATTGATAAGAGGTCGTACTCACAGGTGATTGGTCCGATGGTGACGGGGTCGAGGGGACAGAGGGGGTGACAGAGCGGTATTTCCTTTTGGTGCACATCTGAGGAGAGAGACGAGAAGGAGTCAGAGAGATCAAACACTGAGACAGAGAGACGGGACGGAGTCAGAGAGACCAGACACTGAGACAGAGAGACCAGAGAGAGTCAGAGAGACCAGACACTGAGACAGAGAGACCAGATACTGAGACAGAGAGACGGGAAGGAGTCAGAGAGACCAGACACTGAGACAGAGAGACCAGACACTGAGACAGAGAGACCAGACACTGAGACAGAGAGACCAGAGAGAGTCAGAGAGACCAGACACTGAGACAGAGAGACCAGAGAGAGTCAGAGAGACCAGATACTGAGACAGAGAGACGGGAAGGAGTCAGAGAGACCAGACACTGAGACGAGAAGGAGTCAGAGAGACCAGACACTGAGACAGAGAGACCAGAGAGAGTCAGAGAGACCAGACACTGAGACAGAGAGACGGGAAGGAGTCAGAGAGACCAGACACTGAGACGAGAAGGAGTCAGAGAGACCAGACACTGAGACAGAGAGACCAGAGAGAGTCAGAGAGACCAGACACTGAGACAGAGAGACCAGAGAGAGTCAGAGAGACCAGACACTGAGACAGAGAGACGAGAAGGAGTCAGAGAGACCAGACACTGAGACAGAGAGACCAGAGAGAGTCAGAGAGACCAGACACTGAGACAGAGAGACGAGACACTGAGACAGAGAGACCAGACACTGAGACAGAGAGACCAGACACTGAGACAGAGAGACGAGAAGGAGTCAGAGAGACCAGACACTGAGACAGAGAGACCAGATACTGAGACAGAGAGACCAGACACTGAGACAGAGAGACCAGATACTGAGACAGAGAGACGAGAAGGAGTCAGAGAGACCAGACACTGAGACAGAGAGACCAGAAACTGAGACAGAGAGACCAGACACTGAGACAGAGAGACCAGATACTGAGACAGAGAGACGGGAAGGAGTCAGAGAGACCAGACACTGAGACAGAGAGACCAGACACTGAGACAGAGAGACCAGACACTGAGACAGAGAGACCAGAGAGAGTCAGAGAGACCAGACACTGAGACAGAGAGACCAGAGAGAGTCAGAGAGACCAGATACTGAGACAGAGAGACCAGAGAGAGTCAGAGAGACCAGATACTGAGACAGAGAGACGGGAAGGAGTCAGAGAGACCAGACACTGAGACGAGAAGGAGTCAGAGAGACCAGACACTGAGACAGAGAGACCAGAGAGAGTCAGAGAGACCAGACACTGAGACAGAGAGACCAGAGAGAGTCAGAGAGACCAGACACTGAGACAGAGAGACGAGAAGGAGTCAGAGAGACCAGACACTGAGACAGAGAGACCAGAGAGAGTCAGAGAGACCAGACACTGAGACAGAGAGACGAGAAGGAGTCAGAGAGACCAGACACTGAGACAGAGAGACGAGAAAGAGTCAGAGAGACCAGACACTGAGACAGAGAGACGAGATGGAGTCAGAGAGACCAGACACTGAGACAGAGAGACCAGACACTGTGACAGAGAGACGAGAAGGAGTCAGAGAGACCAGACACTGAGACAAAGAGACGAGATGGAGTCAGAGAGACCAGAGAGAGTCAGAGAGACCAGACACTGAGACAGAGAGACGAGAAGGAGTCAGAGAGACCAGACACTGAGACAGAGAGACCAGACACTGAGACAGAGAGACGAGAAGGAGTCAGAGAGACCAGACACTGAGACAGAGAGACGAGAAGGAGTCAGAGAGACCAGACACTGAGACAGAGAGACGAGAAGGAGTCAGAGAGACCAGAGAGAGTCAGAGAGACCAGACACTGAGACAGAGAGACGAGAAGGAGTCAGAGAGACCAGACACTGAGACAGAGAGACCAGACACTGAGACAGAGAGACGAGAAGGAGTCAGAGAGACCAGACACTGAGACAGAGAGACGAGATGGAGTCAGAGAGACCAGACACTGAGACAGAGAGACGAGAAGGAGTCAGAGAGACCAGACACTGAGACAGAGAGACCAGACACTGAGACAGAGAGACGAGATGGAGTCAGAGAGACCAGACACTGAGACAGAGAGACGAGAAGGAGTCAGAGAGACCAGACACTGAGACAGAGAGACCAGACACTGAGACAGAGAGACGAGAAGGAGTCAGAGAGACCAGACACTGAGACAGAGAGACGAGAAGGAGTCAGAGAGACCAGACACTGAGACAGAGAGACGAGAAGGAGTCAGAGAGACCAGAGAGAGTCAGAGAGACCAGACACTGAGACAGAGAGACGAGAAGGAGTCAGAGAGACCAGACACTGAGACAGAGAGACCAGACACTGAGACAGAGAGACGAGAAGGAGTCAGAGAGACCAGACACTGAGACAGAGAGACGAGATGGAGTCAGAGAGACCAGACACTGAGACAGAGAGACGAGAAGGAGTCAGAGAGACCAGACACTGAGACAGAGAGACCAGACACTGAGACAGAGAGACGAGATGGAGTCAGAGAGACCAGACACTGAGACAGAGAGACGAGAAGGAGTCAGAGAGACCAGACCCTGAGACAGAGAGACCAGAGAGAGTCAGAGAGACCAGATACTGAGACAGAGAGACGAGAAGGAGTCAGAGAGATCAGACACTGAGACAGAGAGACGAGAAGGAGTCAGAGAGACCAGATACTGAGACAGAGAGACCAGACACTGAGTCAGAGAGACCAGATACTGAGACAGAGAGACGAGAAGGAGTCAGAGAGACCAGACACAGACAGAGAGATTAGAAGGAGTCAGAGAGACCAGACACTGAGACAGAGAGACCAGACACTGAGACAGAGAGACCAGAGAGAGTCAGAGAGACCAGATACTGAGACAGGGAGACCAGAGAGAGTCAGAAACCACCACACACAGACTGAGTGAGACCAGAGAGAGACCACAGACTGAGTGAGACCAGAGAGAGACCAGAGACTGAGTGAGACCAGAGAGAGACCACAGACTGAGTGAGACCAGAGAGAGACCACAGACTGAGTGAGACCAGAGAGAGACCACAAACTGAGTGAGACCAGAGAGAGACCACAAACTGAGTGAGACCAGAGAGAGACCAGAGAGAGACCACAGACTGAGTGAGACCAGAGAGAGACCACAGACTGAGTGAGACCAGAGAGAGACCACAAACTGAGTGAGACCAGAGAGAGACCAGACAGAGTGGATGAGTCAGCGGGAAAGATGCAGGACTCACTGGAGTGCAGGAGGAGCTCCTCTGGTCACACAGGCTGAGTCTGCAGTGCAGGAAGACGTCCCGGTAGTCCCCCTGGTACAGGAACAGCAGAGCAGAGAAGCGAGCCCTGAGAGACGAGCCGCTCTCCTCCACCCTCACCTGACGGAGTTCAGTCGGACATCTGGGAAACAGGGAGGGTCATGGGTTTAGGTTAGATAACGCAACAGAAAATACACAAACATTAGGGTTCGGTTCCCAGACACAGAATAAGCCTGATCCTGGAGTAAAAAGCATATGGAGAAGCTCCATGTAAAGTGTTAGTCCAGGACCAGACTTAATCTGTGTCTGGGAAAACCTCCTCCATATGTTCCTTGAGTATAAACCAAGACACCTGCACACATACTTGTTCTGAATGATGTAGTATCGCATGATGTCTTTAGGGTCGGGGATTGCGTGGCATAGCAGTCCTCCAGAACGACCACGAAACGCTCCGTCTCGGACTCCTCTACGGACACGCCCACGTGCAGCACGGAACCCACCGGCAAGGTGACTCCGCCCGCTGGGTAAGCCTTTGTGAAGTCGTCGCTGTGGTACAGAGTCATGTTGGAGCCCACTCTGGAGCCCTTACCGACTCTGGAACCCTTCAGCCTGTCAAATGGGCCAATAGGAGATTTGGTTTTGTTAGATTCCAAATAAACAGAGTAGAAAACTCACGGACGTTTAGTAAAGCTGAAACCAAGTTAATTCACCCACTGGGTCATACAGCAGCATAAGGCAACGACATGTTTCCACCAGTGGTAGTATATATATATATAGACCCCAATGTGGATGGAGCATCCTCCTTCCCTCTAAACATGACATGTTTCCACCAGTGGTAGTATATATATATATATAGACCCCAATGTGGATGGAGCATCCTCCTTCCCTCTAAACATGACATGTTTCCACCAGTGGTAGTATATATATATATATAGACCCCAATGTGGATGGAGCATCCTCCTTCCCTCTAAACATGACATGTTTCCACCAGTGGTAGTATATATATATATATATATAGACCCCAATGTGGATGGAGCATCCTCCTTCCCTCTAAACATGACATGTTTCCACCAGTGGTAGTATATATATATATATAGACCCCAGTGTGGATGGAGCATCCTCCTTCCCTCTAAACATGACATGTTTCCACCAGTGGTAGTATATATATATATATAGACCCCAATGTGGATGGAGCATCCTCCTTCCCTCTAAACATGACATGTTTCCACCAGTGGTAGTATATATATATATATATATACCCCAATGTGGATGGAGCATCATCCTTCCCGCTAAACATGTTTATTGCTCGGCAGGAAGTTAAGTGATGCAGGCAATAAACTGTTCCTTCTCCCAATGTGACCTGATCTCCATTCCTCACTAACCCACATCTCTCCATCCTTATCAGTTCCTGCAACCATGTGATTGCCTCTCCTTTACTCAAAACATTCCAAGCTTAACTGCCTCCACCACAAACATTCCTCCTTCAGATAACCATTAACATCTGGTGTAGAAACCTGACTATGGTACTCAATATTTGAGGTTTAGGAGTCAGAACCCATCAGTATAGTTTTAGCACTGTTACACAGCCAGCTTCAGCTACATATCTTGGAGGAACACCCAGAACAAACAGTACTGTGATGAGTGAGTGGACAAATGTCACGACCGTTGTATGAATAATTGGACCAATGCGCAGCGTGAGTAGAGTTCCACATTTTAACGATAGTGAAACTTCCAAAACAACAAAGACATAACGATCGTGAACTATGTAGCGCACAGAGGCACTCATACAAAACCATATCCCACATCGCAGGTCGGAATAAGGACACACTAAGTACGATCCCCAATTAGAGGTAACGATTATCAGCTGCCTCCAACTGGGAACCATACACACACCAACATAGAAATATAATACCTAGAAACCCCCCTAGTCACGCCCTGGCCTATTACACCATAGAGAACCTAGAGGGCTCTCTATGGTCAGGGCGTGACAACAGAGGAGGTGATAAAATCTTAACTAGTTATCTAAAGGATCATCAAGAACCACGGGTTTAGAGGATAAACTGTCTATACATTAACAGAATACTGACAGTCTGACATGTGTTAGCCTGCATTAACAGAATACTGACAGTCTGACATGTGTTAGCCTGCATTAACAGAATACTGACAGTCTGACATGTGTTAGCCTGCATTAACAGAATACTGACAGTCTGACATGTGTTAGCCTGCATTAACAGAATACTGACAGTCTGACATGTGTTAGCCTGCATTAACAGGATACTGACAGTCTGACATGTGTTAGCCTGCATTAACAGAATAATGACAGTCTGACATGTGTTAGCCTGCATTAACAGAATACTGACAGTCTCTCATGTGTTAGCCTGCATTAACAGGATACTGACAGTCTGACATGTGTTAGCCTGCATTAACAGAATAATGACAGTCTGACATGTGTTAGCCTGCATTAACAGAATACTGACAGTCTCTCATGTGTTAGCCTGCATTAACAGAATACTGACAGTCTGACATGTGTTAGCCTGCATTAACAGAATACTGACAGTCTGACATGTGTTAGCCTGCATTAACAGAATACTGACAGCTTGACATGTGTTAGCCTGCATTGCGTTACAGGGGCGCAACTTTGTTTTTAGAAGTTGGGGGGGCATAGTTATTATTGTTTTTAAATCGAGTCGGATACCCAGCCTACCCAACCACTCGGAGGCGTCCGCATGGTCCTAAAGTACACCGCTGCCTCGTATTGTATCACATTCCAATGATAAAACTGGTCAAAGATGCACCCCTGTTGTGTTACATTGTCCATGTTTTACAGTGTTTACTGTAACATCACCACTTACGACAGGTAGGGTTTGATGGCCACATCCAGGCTGGTCTCTGATTCCAGAGGGTAGGCACAGGAGAAAGGCACGCTCACGGGTCGCCTGAAGGACACGTCGGGGACGTGGTAGATGAATAAACTGTTGGAAAAGATGGCGTCCGTTCCGTTTGTCTGGTGAAAGGGGGAAAAGGGAAGAAGATTAGAAGCCAGGAGACGACCTCTCACCAGTTCTCACAATAATATCACTCTTGGACTATTGTATTTCAGTTCATCTGTTCATCATTTTCTGTTGATGGCAACATGTCTCACAGCAAGTGTTCTCTGTTGAACGTTTCGGTGAGGAACGGGGTGAACGGGTCTCTTCTCACCTCCAGAGTGTTTCCGCAGGCGCCCTCCGTGCGCTCCACCTGGTACCATACCATGCCGCCACGCTCTTCGTGAGCGTTACACCGGGGGTCGGCCAGGTTAGCGGTGGTGGCGTCCAGACCAGCGGCCTCCAGGTTAGTCCTGTTGAGACCCACCTGTACCAGGCTCCGCCCACATACTACCTCTGGGTGCAGCAAAACAGGCTGATCTGTAAGAGAGGAAGAGAGAGACAGAGGGATGAGAAACAGGCTGATCTGTAAGAGAGGAAGAGAGAGACAGAGGGATGAGAAACAGGTTGATCTGTAAGAGAGGAAGAGAGAGACATAGGGATAAGAAACAGGCTGATCTGTAAGAGAGAGACAGAGGGATGAGAAACAGGCTGATCTATAAGAGAGGAAGAGAGAGACAGAGGGATAAGAAACAGGCTGATCTGTAAGAGAGGAAGAGAGAGACAGAGGGATGAGAAACAGGCTGATCTGTAAGAGAGGAAGAGAGAGACAGAGGGATAAGAAACAGGCTGATCTGTAAGAGAGGAAGAGAGAGACAGAGGGATGAGAAACAGGCTGATCTGTAAGAGAGGAAGAGAGAGACAGAGGGATGAGAAACAGGCTGATCTGTAAGAGAGGAAGAGAGAGACAGAGGGATGAGAAACAGGCTGATCTGTAAGAGAGGAAGAGAGAGACAAAGGGATGAGAAACAGGCTGATCTGTAAGAGAGGAAGAGAGAGACAGAGGGATGAGAAACAGGCTGATCTGTAAGAGAGGAAGAGAGAGACAGAGGGATGAGAAACAGGCTGATCTGTAAGAGAGGAAGAGAGAGACAGAGGGATGAGAAACAGGCTGATCTGTAACAGAGGAAGAGAGAGACAGAGGGATGAGAAACAGGCTGATCTGTAACAGAGGAAGAGAGAGACAGAGGGATGAGAAACAGGCTGATCTGTAAGAGAGGAAGAGAGAGACAGAGGGATGAGAAACAGGCTGATCTGTAAGAGAGGAAGAGAGAGACAGAGGGATGAGAAACAGGCTGATCTGTAACAGAGGAAGAGAGAGACAGAGGGATGAGAAACAGGCTGATCTGTAAGAGAGGAAGAGAGAGACAGAGGGATGAGAAACAGGCTGATCTGTAACAGAGGAAGAGAGAGACAGAGGGATGAGAAACAGGCTGATCTGTAAGAGAGGAAGAGAGAGACAGAGGGATGAGAAACAGGCTGATCTGTAACAGAGGAAGAGAGAGACAGAGGGATGAGAAACAGGCTGATCTGTAAGAGAGGAAGAGAGAGACAGAGGGATGAGAAACAGGCTGATCTGTAACAGAGGAAGAGAGAGACAGAGGGATGAGAAACAGGCTGATCTATAAGAGAGGAAGAGAGAGACAGAGGGATGAGAAACAGGCTGATCTGTAAGAGAGGAAGAGAGAGACAGAGGGATGAGAAACAGGCTGATCTGTAAGAGAGGAAGAGAGAGACAGAGGGATGAGAAACAGGCTGATCTGTAAGAGAGGAAGAGAGAGACAAAGGGATGAGAAAATAAAGACAACAGAAAATAAGTTATTCAAGAACCCAAAATGAAAAGAAGGAATTACAAATGATCATATAAACTCTTCGAAAAAAGGGTTCCAAAAGGGTTCTTTGAATGTCCCCATAGGATAACCCTTTTTGGTTCCAGGTAGAACCCTTTTTGGTTCCAGGTAGAACCCTTTTTGGTTCCAGGTAGAACCCTTTTTGGTTCCAACCCTTTTTGGTTCCAGGTAGAACTCTTTTTGGTTCCAGGCAGGGGTTCTACTTGGAACCCAATAGGGTTCTAACTGGAACCAAAATGGTTATAGCTGGCACCAAAAAAGGGTTCTTCACAGGGTTCTCTTATGGGGACAGCCGAAGAACCCTTTTAGGTTCTAATTAGCACCTGTTTTTCTAAGAGAGTACAGTACATAGGTCCTCAAGCAGGTGTTTTCTGAGAACTCACCTGGCCTCTCACACCGCCAAGTGACCCCATCGGTGCTCACGCAGGTCTCCCCCGCTCTGCAGGTACTACACATTGCTTTTGGCGTAGTCGTGGAAACCTGTGACTGTGTTGTTGTTGTGGTGCGATTGTTCTCTACTGGCATTTCTGTAGATGTGACTGGTTTTGGTGTTGTGGTGGGAGCTGACACATCTGGAACAAGGAGTTAAACAGGAGACACAGTTATGAGGGAACATTCATCGCTCATGTTTTGAAAGAACTAGTATGCTGGTATTACCAGAATCAATATGAATGAATGGATGAATATGCTGAGTACTGTTGATATCTAGGGCCATAAGAAGAACATCAAGGTGCATATAACCAGCTGGTGAATGACTAAGCAGTAAACAGTTTAAAAATAAATACAACTTCAATTCAAAAGGCAGAACAACATCAACAAGCCCCACTCAGAACTTGGCAAAGCAGCAGGCGAAACCTTACATGCACAATAGGCGAAGTAGCACCCGGGAGGCATGACGAACTTGTACACAAAGTAGTTCCCAGGGCATGCCTTGACGTGGATGGGCTGAGACTGCACCCAGCAGCAGTCCCCATTGAAGCTGGCGCAGACTGCACTCTGGACAATTTCATCCACCTGCTGGGGGGGAGGAAACGCCAGCCACAAGGGAGCCTGGGTGCCGCACTGGAAGGAATCCACGCACCTGTCCGGCATGGACACGCTCTGGTTGCCGATGAACATGCGGTAATAGCCGTCCCAGCGGACGTTGCGGTCGCAGTGCTTGTTGCCCACGTGGTTGTTGGTGGAACGCCAGGCGTCGTTCAGGACCGTGTAGATCTTACAGGGGTTGGAGCACTGCTGGATGCCGGCGACCGTGATGCAGTCCTCCCCGTCGGCGCACTCGTTGAAGCCGCAGCTGAACCGGACATGGGCAAGGTTGGTGTTGGAGGTGGAGGTGGGGTAGGAGCGGCGGACACGGCGAGGGGCGTGGTGGTGGTCGGCGGTGGAGGTGTGGCCAGGTAAACAGATGAGGCCGTCTCCGGAGAAGCCCTTCTTACAGGTGCATGTGATGTCACCTGTCATGGGGGAGGTGTGGCAGACGGCTTGTTCGTGACACGCCTCGCAGCTGGTGACAATCGTACCTGTGGGAATTTGGGAATATATGGGTTCATCATCTTTTTAGGTTGAGGTATCATGATACAACTGAATTGTTTTGATGCTTCCATTTTTAGGTTCTGCCACTAAAAGAGCAGAGAAAGTCTGTTGTGTGGTGGGTTATATAATATTATACTGTATAAAAACACTTCACACATAATACATGTATCCCTGCACTGTCAACTCTAAACAAAAATATGTTGTTCAGAGTTAGATATGGCAGAACTAAAATAAGACAATGCAAAAATGAACAAATGAAAAAATGCTATACAGTATGGTTTATATCATATATAGTATTCATTATGAATAAACATAAATCATTTAATGTTTTAAATATACAGTGCATTTGGAAAGTATTCAGACCCCTTGACCTTTTCCACATGTTGTTACTTTACAGCCTATTTGTAAAATGGATTAAATCGTGTTTTACCCTCAAGGACATTCTGAGACCTGTCCCGAAGCCTCCTGCGTTGTCTTGGCTGTGTGCTTAGGGTCGTTGTCCTGTTGGAAGGTGAACCTTTGCCCCAGTCTGAGGTCCTGAGCACCCTGAAGCAGGTTTTCATCAAGGATCTCTCTGTACATTGCTATGTTCATCTTGCCCTCGATCCTGACTAGTCTCTCAGTCCCTGCCACTGAAAATCTCCCCACAGCATGATGCTGCAACCACCATGCTTCACCGTAGGGTTTGGTGCCCGGTTTTCCCAAGACGTGATGCTTGGTATTCAGGCCAAAGAGTTCAATCTTGGTTTCATCAGACCAGAGAGTATTGTTTCTCATGGTCTGAGAGTCCTTTAGGTGCCTTTTGGCCAAGTGGGCTGTCATGTACATTTTACTGAGGAGTGGCTTCTGTCTGGCCACTCTACCATAATGGCCTGATTGGTGGAGTGGTACAGAGATGGTTGTCCTTCTGGAGCTATGTCAGAGTCACCTCCCTGACCAAGGCCCTTCTCCTCCGATTACTCAGCTTGGCCAGGCGGCCAGCTCTAGGAAGAGTCTTGGTGGTTCCAAACTTCTTCCATATATGAATGGAAATCATGTCCAATTTCCAAATCATGTCCAATCAATTGAATAACCTACAGGTGGACTCCAATCAAGTTGTAAAGTTGTAAAAATATCTCAAGGATGATCAACGGAAACAGGTTGCACATGAGCTCAATTTCGAGTCTCATAGCAAAGGGTCTGAATACTTATGTAAATACATCATTTATGTTTTATTCAAATTCTAAAAACCTGTTTTCGCTTTGTCATTATGGGGTATTGTGTGTAGATTGATGAGGAAAAAATTAATTTAATCCATTTTAGAATGAGGCTGTAATGTAAGAAAATGTGGAGAAAGTCAAGGGGTCTGAATACTTTCCGAATGTAAAGTATAGTATATTTGTGTGTACCTGAGGTATGTCCAGCTGTTGATGTATTAAATATATAGTATATTTGTGTGTACCTGAGGTATGTCCAGCTGTTGATGTATTAAATATATAGTATATTTGTGTGTACCTGAGGTGTCCAGCTGTTGATGTATTAAATATATAGTATATTTGTGTGTACCTGAGGTGTCCAGCTGTTGATTTATTAAATATATAGTATATATGTGTGTACCTGAGGTATGTCCAGCTGTTGATGTATTAAATATATAGTATATTTGTGTGTACCTGAGGTATGTCCAGCTGTTGATGTATTAAATATATAGTATATTTGTGTGTACCTGAGGTATGTCCAGCTGTTGATGTATTAAATATATAGTATATTTGTGTGTACCTGAGGTATGTCCAGCTGTTGATGTATTAAATATATAGTATATTTGTGTGTACCTGAGGTATGTCCAGCTGTTGATGTATTAAATATAGTATATATGTGTGTACCTGAAGTATGTCCAGCGCTGGACAGAACCAGTAGAGGCACCAGCAGAGCCACCAGGATCATCCTCATCAACACTAGTTACTTCTACAGGGGCAGAAACGGGGAACACAACCTGAAGGAAAATACACTTATTATATTAATCCACACTTTATCCACAATTTACATCCACTGGAACGTCAGTCACGTTTAAATGCACGTTTGACCTGATTTAATTTGACTGTATCTATACAGGTCATCCTATGGTGATAAGAAACATTTTATTTTCTGTCACAAGACTGCAATTAACCCTGTTACAAAACATCTAATACAATAATAGATATTAAGCATGGACACACATTCTCTGGAGGATATTATAACAAAACATCTAATACAATAATAGATATTAAGCATGGACACACATTCTCTGGAGGATATTATAACATTTCAAACTCAGTGCAGGTATATTAATTTCACCAAACCAAAAAGAACTTTGTTTAACCATACAGTATGAATAGTGATCTGAGAGGAGTACTGACTTACCAAATGTTGATGCTGACTGCTGGAACCACCTGTAAACGAGGCATTTATACACTGGTTATCGGGGAGGGGGGAAGCGGGTCACATTGTGCAATATTCCCAGGGACAAGACCTTAGCCTGGGTCCCAGTCTGTTCAGCTCTCATTCCACTCCCTGCCACTCCTTGTCCTGATAAACTGTTTGACAATGACCCTGAGTAAAGGAGTGAAATGTCAGACAAAACTGACTGGATTTCAGGCAAACAATAGGTGTGGAAGAGGTTGAATCACAACTATAGATCCCAACTACAGTATAATCTTAATTTGATCACTCTGTTGTTGCTGAACATTTCCCAGTGTATTAAGAAGGCTTCTAAAGTTTGTCATTTCCACTCAGAAATATCAGACTTGATTTTATTTTACAAAAAATGTATCAACCCCCAATTATAATCTAGGTAGTAATTCACATTTTCTGTTGCTGCAGGATTATTTTCCTTCTGAGGCAAATTGGCTCAAATTACGATCCTACATCTGTATCATCGGTGAAATGTAAGGAATGCATAAGCATAAAACCCTGGGGTGTGGTTAAGGTAAAGTCTATATGCTCTGTTGGGTGGCGGCAGATACAATGGATGTTTTCAAACTAATTAAGCGACAGGGCAAGTGGCTGGTGGGTGGTGGGTGGTGGCTGGTGGCTGGTGGCTGGTGGCTGGTGGCTGGTGGCTGGTGGGTGGTGGCTGGTGGGTGGTGGGTGGTGGCTGGTGGCTGGTGGCTGGTGGCTGGTGGCTGGTGGGTGGTGGCTGGTGGGTGGTGGGTGGTGGCTGGTGGCTGGTGGCTGGTGGGTGGTGGCTGGTGGGTGGTGGGTGGTGGCTGGTGGCTGGTGGCTGGTGGCTGGTGGCTGGTGGCTGGTGGGTGGTGGCTGGTGGGTGGTGGCTGGTGGCTGGTGGCTGGTGGCTGGTGGGTGGTGGCTGGTGGGTGGTGGCTGGTGGGTGGTGGCTGGTGGCTGGTGGCTGGTGGCTGGTGGCTGGTGGCTGGTGGGTGGTGGCTGGTGGGTGGTGGGTGGTGGCTGGTGGCTGGTGGCTGGTGGCTGGTGGCTGGTGGCTGGTGGTTGGTGGTTGGTGGCTGGTGGCTGGTGGGTGGTGGCTGGTGGGTGGTGGCTGGTGGGTGGTGGCTGGTGGCTGGTGGATGGTGGCTGGTGGCTGGTGGGTGGTGGCTGGTGGCTGGTGGCTGGTGGCTGGTGGCTGGTGGCTGGTGGTTGGGTGGCATTAGGCCAACACCGTGCGATTAATGAGGTAAATAATGCCTCACAATATCCCAGAGAACCACTTAACATTTGGCTGCCTTCTTATCTCTGTTATAAAGACCATGTGTCATGGGTTGCTGGTGCTATTGGATAGGCCAACACCCTTGTTTTAATGTCATTTCCACCCTTCTTCCATCAGTTTTTCAATCAGTTTATTTGTCTTATGTTTGCACTGTAGATGTCTGTTTCAACTGTGCAGTGTTTAAATCTGTTTTCTGTTGTTTGTATGTACTATATACACTGCTCAAAAAAATAAAGGGAACACTAAAATAACATATCCTAGATCTGAATGAATGAAATATTCTTATTAAATACTTTTTTCTTTACATAGTTGAATGTGCTGACAACAAAATCACACAAAAATTATCAATGGAAATCAAATTTATCAACCCATGGAGGTCTGGATTTGGAGTCACACTCAAAATTAAAGTGGAAAAACACACTACAGGCTGATCCAACTTTGATGTAATGTCCTTAAAACAAGTAAAAATTAGGCTCAGTAGTGTGTGTGGCCTCCACGTGCCTGTATGACCTCCCTAAAACGCCTGGGCATGCTCCTAATGAGGTGGTGGATGGTTTCCGGAGGGATCTCCTCCCAGACCTGGACTAAAGCTTCCACCAACTCCTGGACAGTCTGTGGTGCAACGTGGCGTTGGTGGATGGAGCGAGACATGATGTCCCAGATGTGCTTTGGATAAAAGCGTCTGCTAAATGGCATATATTATTATTATTATTATTATTATTATTATTATTATTATTATTATGTGCTCAATTGGATTCAGGTCTGGGGAACGGGCGGGCCAGTCCATAGCATCAATGCCTTCCTCTTGCAGGAACTGCTGACACACTCCAGCCACATGAGGTCTAGCATTGTCTTGCATTAGGAGGAACCCAGGGACAACCGGCATATGGTCTCACAAGGGGTCTGAAGATCTCATCTCGGTACCTAATGGCAGTCAGGCTACCTCTGGCGAGCACATGGAAGGCTGTGCGGCCCCCCAACAAAATGCCACCCCACACCATGACTGACCCACCGCCAAACCGGTCATGCTGGAGGATGTTGCAGGCAGCAGAGCGTTCTCCACGGCGTCTCCAGACTGTCACGTCTGTCACATGTGGTCAGTGTGAACCTGCTTTCATCTGTGAAGAGCACAGGGCGCCAGTGGCGAATTTGCCAATCTTGGTGTTCTCTGGCAAATGAAAAACGTCCTGCACGGTGTTGGGCTGTAAGCACAACCCCCAACTGTGGACGTCGGGCCCTCATTCCACCCTCATGGAGTCTGTTTTTGACCGTTTGAGCAGACACATGCACATTTGTGGCCTGCTGGAGGTCATTTTGCAGGGCTCTGGCAGTGCTCCTCCTTGCACAAAGGCGGAGAAAGCGGTCCTGCTGCTGGGTTCTTGCCCTCCTACGGCCTCCTCCACATCTCCTGATGTACTGGCCTGTCTCCTGGTAGTGCCTCCATGCTCTGGACACTACGCTGACAGACACAGCAAACCTTCTTGCCACAGCTCGCATTGATGTGCCATCCTGGATGAGCTGCACTACCTGAACCACTTGTGTGGGTTGTAGACTCCGTCTCATGCTACACTAAAGTGAAAGCACCGCCAGCATTCAAAAGTGACCAAAACATCATCCAGGAAGCATAGTGTGGAAGGACCACTAGAGGGCAGGCTGGGCTCATGGATAGTAGCCCAACAAAGCATGGGAGACAAGGTAACCAGAGTCAATTAAGCACAGCTGACGGTACTAATGAGATACTCTCCTTCCCCTATAAAAGGGAGAATGGAACCAGCAGAGAAGGGGGAAACTATCTCTGGAAGATGGCCACCGAGAGAGAGAAGCTGTGCTGAAAGAACCACGAAGACGGTGACAAACCCGTGATTTATGTTTGTTGTAGTTTAAAGATTATCCTATTGTGTTCTTGTTTCATCTGGAGAAGAAGATGTGTGTTTTTTTCCTTGGAAGATTTTTCATTGATTATGTTAATGTTTTTGTTGACAAAATACCCTCAATAGAGAACCGTGTTCAATCAGAAAAACCTACTCCTGACTCGTTTATTCCACCTTCCCTCTTTAGAGTGACGCCTAATTACTTGGTACGCTCACATTGGTGGAGGATGCAGGCATTAGGTGGACGAGTGACACAAGGATAAGTGAGTAAATTAATATTCTTCCAGAAGACCCGGAGGAACCATTCAAGAACGATGGATAACGCCCTACTACAACAATTGATCACGGCACAGCAGACAACCATAGAACTCCTACAACAACAGCTGAGTCGACGAGAAGAACCTAGAGTTAGGCCAAGAGCGGCTGCTCACGCCATCTTACCTCGTCTCTCCAAGGAGGATGATATTGAGGCCTTCCTCATGACCTTCGAAAGAACGGCCACCTTGGAAGAGTGGCCGCCCACAGAATGGGCTAGCGCATTAGCTCCTCTTTTGACCGGGGTGGCTCAGGAAGCCTATTTTGACCTGGATTCCCGCGAAGCTGCGGACTATGGGCGACTAAAAACCGAGATCCTGTCCCGGTACCAGCTGACTGCCAGAGATAGGGCTGTAAAGTTCCATCAATGGACCTATACAGCTGATCAACCCGTCCGTGCCCAGATCTTCGCCTTAATACGACTGACGAAACAGTGGCTAGAACCTGGAAAAGGAGTAGGACATGTGATAGAGACTCTCGTAGTGGACAAGATATTGAGAGAATTACCCAGTGACTTAAAAAGGGTTGTGGGGCAAGCCAACCCGTTGTCAGCCAACGATATAGCCCAGGCGGTGGAAACATATCGGTCTACAGGGGAGCTGTTAAAAAGTGACAAGGAGGAACGGAAGGAGTCTTCCAATCCCGTACCACGACTCATCCCGGCGCGCCCGCCACCGAAACGTCCAAGCCCCCCCCGGAGGTGGGAGAAGTCAGCCACCACACAGCCGGGTCGATGTTATAAGTGTCAGTCTCCCAACCATTATGCCCCACAATGTCCTAGCAAGGATGAGCCCATGGTCACGGAGTCGTCACTGCCTACCCCCACACATCCCGTTTTGAGGGGGCAGGATCAACACTGTTGGTTAGCAGAGATAGCCCCAGCCTCAGAGATTCCGGTGCGAGTTGAAGGACAAGATGTGGTAGCTATTCTCGATTCGGGAAGTATGGTTACGTTAGTAGAGGAGCGGATGGTGACCTCCGCAACACTGCTACCAGACAAAGTAGCCGTATCCTGTATCCATGGAGACACCCACTATTACCCCACTGTGAATCTGCCCATTCTCACTCCAAAAGGAAGGTGTACAGTCAGGGCAGGGAAAGTGCCCCAGCTGAAGGTGCCATTATTGATCGGGAGAGACTGTCCCCTATATAAGGAGCTTCGGCAGATGACGTTATGCACGGGAAGAAGGGGGACAGGAAAGAAGAGAATCTCCAAGCCCGAGGTAGTGGTACTACAAGGAGACGTAGCCGCGTCCTCGTCCTCTACTGCAGAGGAAGAAATAGCGACCCAACGTTTACGACAGATATTCCAGGAAACCACCGATGAAGACGCCTGTGAAGGGTTATACACAACGCAGGAAGTAAGGAGCAACCAGGCACTAAGGGATATATTTGAAGCTCCATCCGAGGAGGGAACCTGGAAGGGATTCTCCTCGGTCTCCCCTGATGGGGATGTGGAACAACCTCCACATCCCTCTACTGAGGTTGACCTGCCCCAGGAATTAAAGGGACAGTTCGGCACCTCGCAGCATAGAGACCCAGACCTAAGGGAGGCCATGAGGAAGGTGAAGGTGATCGACGGGAGGAACGTCGACGGATCAGGTGAGCCCCCTCTTCCTTACTATGCAATCAGGCGGGGTCTCTTATACTGGGTCGTACGACGAAGGGGGGAAAACCAGGAATTACTAATGGTGCCTAGACCATACAGGGATACAGTTCTACAGTTAGCCCATTCCCACGTCCTAGGAGGACACCTGGCACGAGACAAGACTATTGACAGAATCATGCAGAGATTCTATTGGCCCCGTGTCACCCGAGATGTGGCCAGGTATTGTAAGACGTGTGATCAATGTCAACGTACAGCCCAATGGCCACACCTACGTAACCCTTTGATTCCTCTCCCCATCATAGAGACTCCCTTTGAACGCATAGCTATGGACCTCGTAGGACCCCTCCCAAAATCCGCCAGAGGACATGAGTACATCCTAGTGGTTATAGATTATGCTACCAAGTTCCCGGAGGCCATACCCCTGCGTAACATGTCGTCAAAGGGAATTGCCAAGGAGTTATTCCTGATGTTCTCTCGTGTGGGCCTTCCCAAGATGATCTTAACCGATCAAGGAACCCCGTTCATGTCCCGGTTGATGAAGGACTTGTGTCGGTTATATCAGGTTCAACAGATACGTACAAGCATATTCCACCCTCAAACAGATGGGTTGTGTGAACGCTTGAACAAAACAATTAAAAGCATGTTGAGAAGAGTGGTGTCCCGAGACGGGAAAAACTGGGACATGCTTCTCCCACACTTAATGTTTGCCCTGCGAGAAGTACCTCAGGCATCCACTGGATTCTCTCCGTTTGAATTGCTCTATGGCAGACCCTGTCGAGGAAACCTCGACTTAGCCAAGGAGACCTGGGAGACCCAACCATGCCCCTTTCGATCCACAATAGAACACGTTACCCTGATGAGAGACCGCCTGTCAGCAGTGTGGCCCATAGTCAAGGAGCATATGGAGAAGGCCCAAAGGACCCAAGGCCGGGCCTATGATAAATCTGCGACCCCCCGTGAGTTCACCGATGTTCGACCGTGCCCACGGCCGAACATCGCTTGCTGGCGCAGTGGAGGGGGCCCTACGAGGTAATGAAAAGGGTCTCACCGGTCAATTACCTCATCAAGCAACCTGACAGGAGGAAGAAGGTCCAACTCTATCACATAAACCTGCTGAAGACGTACCATGGACGAGAGGAGGAGGTGGCTTTGATGGCCCTGGAGGGCAAAGAAAAAAAAGAGGCTCTACCACAGGTGCGCCATGGCCAAACTCTCCTACCGGAGCAGTCAAGACAGCTAGACAAGCTGATTATGAACTTTGGTCGAATATTCTCTCCATTCCCAGGACAAACAGATGTCCTGTTCCACCATATCCACACTGAACCCGGCAAGAAAGTGCATATCCGCCCTTACAGGATTCCTGAGGCTCGCCGAGTCATCGCTAAGAAAGAGGTGAGGGAGATGTTGAGGATGGGCGTGATCGAGCCCTCGACGAGCGAGTGGTCCAGTCCCATAGTCCTGGTCCCCAAAGCC
Source organism: Oncorhynchus gorbuscha (assembly GCF_021184085.1). Classification (NCBI taxonomy): domain Eukaryota; kingdom Metazoa; phylum Chordata; class Actinopteri; order Salmoniformes; family Salmonidae; genus Oncorhynchus; species Oncorhynchus gorbuscha. The sequence goes on along the minus strand of NW_025745378.1, from coordinate 523,735 downwards.
GATGGTAGTATGAGACTCTGCAACGACTTTAGGGGCGTGAATGCCATCTCTACATTCGATGCGTACCCCATGCCCCGCGTGGATGAACTCTTGGAGTGCTTAGGAAAGGCCAAGTTCATCACTACCCTGGATTTGACGAAGGGATATTGGCAAGTGCCGGTGGCTCCGGAGGATCGCCCAAAGACTGCCTTCGCCACCCCAGAGGGGCTTTTCCAGTATGTGAGGATGCCCTTCGGACTGCACGGAGCCGCTGCAACCTTCCAACGCCTCATGGATGCCATTCTACGGCCCCATCAAGAGTATGCAGCGGCGTACATAGACGATGTGGTCATCCACAGCGAGGACTGGGATAGTCACCTCCTGCGATTACGGGCGGTGCTCGTGAGTTTGGAAGCCACAGGGTTGACAGCCAATCCAAATAAATGCTGCCTGGGCCTGTCCGAACCGGAATACCTGGGGTATACCGTGGGGAATGGGAAAATACGCCCGCAGGCAGAGAAGACCAGGGCAATTCGTGACTGGCCTCGACCCCGGACCAAGCGAGACGTTCGGGCCTTCTTAGGGATAACAGGATATTATCGCCGTTTTATCCCGGGATATGCAACCATTGCCAACCCCCTCACAAACCTCATCAGGAAAAACCTGCCAAACCAGGTAGAGTGGAAAGATGAGGCGGAAGAGGCCTTTCAATTGTTAAAAGATGGCCTGTGTTCTGATCCCGTTCTACAGGCTCCGGACTTCTCACAAGAGTTCATTGTGCAGGTCGACGCCTCGGATACAGGGCTCGGGGCCGTACTAGCTCAGGGTGAAGGTGAAGCAGAGAAGCCGATTCTCTTCATTAGTAGGAAACTCAGCGATCGGGAACAGAGGTATGCGACCGTAGAGAAAGAGGCGTTAGCCATCAAGTGGGCCCTCGATTATCTCCGGTACTACCTACTGGGTCGGAGGTTTGCATTAGTTACTGACCATGCGCCCCTCACGTGGATGGCTGGTAAGAGAAACAATAACAACAGAATAGCCAGATGGTTTTTGTCTTTACAACCATTCTCTTTCCATGTCATCCACAGGGCCGGATCGAGGAACGGGAATGCAGACGCGCTGTCCCGACGCGACCAAGACGGTGTGTCTGGCGCCCGACCCTCCGGTTCGGTCCTGGGGGAGAAGGTATGTGGAAGGACCACTAGAGGGAAGGCTGGGCTCATGGATAGTAGCCCAACAAAGCATGGGAGACAAGGTAACCAGAGTCAATTAAGCACAGCTGACGGTACTAATGAGATACTCTCCTTCCCCTATAAAAGAGAGAATGGAACCAGCAGAGAAGGGGGAAACTATCTTTGGAAGATGGCCACCGAGAGAGAGAAGCTGTGCTGAAAGAACCACGAAGATGGTGACAAACCCGTGATTTATGTTTGTTGTAGTTTAAAGATTATCCTATTGTGTTCTTGTTTCATCTGGAGAAGAAGATGTGTGTTTTTTTCCTTGGAAGATTTTTCATTGATTATGTTAATGTTTTTGTTGACAAAATACCCTCAATAGAGAACCGTGTTCAATCAGAAAAACCTACTCCTGACTCGTTTATTCCACCTTCCCGCTTTAGAGTGACGCCTAATTACTTGGTACGCTCACAATAGGAACTGAGAAGTGGTCTGTGGTCAACACCTGCAGAACCACTCCTTTATTGGGTATGTCTTGCTAATTGCCTATAATTTCCACCTGTTGTCTATTCCATTTGCACAACAGCATGTGAAATTTATTGTCAATCAGTGTTGCTTTCTTAAGTGGACAGTTTGATTTCACAGAAGTGTGATTGACTTGGAGTTACATTGTGTTGTTTAAGTGTTCCCTTTATTTTTTTGAGCAGTGTATATATGCTTGTTTCGACCTGGCCATGCTTTAGGATACACCCTAGCTGGATAACCATTGTCCCATTTTTATCAATCTGTTTTTTTTTGTCTTCTGTTTGTGATATAGATATGCCTGTTTCAACTGTGCCGTGCTGACAGATAGGCTACCTCTAAGTGTTCTTGACATTGTTCCCTTTATCTTTAAGTTTTTTGTCTTTTGTTTGTACTATAGATATGCCTGTTTCAACTCTCACGTAATAGATCTCCATTTAGTCTTCTGTTTGTACTATAGATATGCCTGTTTCAACTCTCACGTAATACATCTCCATTTAGTCTTCTGTTTGTACTATAGATATGCCTGTTTCAACTCTCACGTAATACATCTCCATTTAGTCTTCTGTTTGTACTATAGATATGCCTGTTTCAACTCTCACGTAATACATCTCCATTTAGTCACGCTGAATCAGCGGATTAATAACAAGAAAAGATCTGACCTGATCCCTTTGTCTTATTCCAAACCCTTTTCTCTTTGCTCTAGATGACCAACAATAGCCAGTTGTCACCATGATGACATCATATCAACTATTCACGCTGAGGGAAAGGTGAACTGTTCCCACTCATCTAAACACAGACTCAAATGGCACCCTATTCCCTATATAGTGCATAACTTTTGTTTACTAAGATGGTCAAAAGTAGTGCACTAAATAGGGAATAGGGTGCCATAAGTAGGGAATAGGGTGCCATAAGTAGGGAATAGGGTGCCATTTGAAACGGAGCCATAGTGTTCCACAGGCATTATCCCTCTCTCTATGGCTTATAGACGAGGCCCTGATATATATATATAGGTCCTGATATAATGCTGTGTTCTCTCCAGGTGTCTATAGGTCCTGATATAATGCTGTGTTCTCTCCAGGTGTCTATAGGTCCTGATATAATGCTGTGTTCTCTCCAGGTGTCTATAGGTCCTGATATAATGTTGTGTTCTCTCCAGGTTGGTCCAGGTGTCTATAGGTCCTGATATAATGTTGTGTTCTCTCCAGGTGTCTATAGGTCCTGATATAATGTTGTGTTCTCTCCAGGTGTCTATAGGTCCTGATATAATGTTGTGTTCTCTCCAGGTGTCTATAGGTCCTGATATAATGTTGTGTTCTCTCCAGGTGTCTATAGGTCCTGATATAATGCTGTGTTCTCTCCAGGTGTCTATAGGTCCTGATATAATGTTGTGTTCTCTCCAGGTTGGTCCAGGTGTCTATAGGTCCTGATATAATGTTGTGTTCTCTCCAGGTTGGTCCAGGTGTCTATAGGTCCTGATACAATGCTGTGTTCTCTCCAGGTGTCTATAGGTCCTGATATAATGCTGTGTTCTCTCCAGGTGTCTATAGGTCCTGATATAATGCTGTGTTCTCTCCAGGTGTCTATAGGTCCTGATATAATGCTGTGCTCTCTCCAGGTTGGTCCGGGTGTCTATAGGTCCTGATATAATGCTGTGCTCTCTCCAGGTTGGTCCGGGTGTCTATAGGTCCTGATATAATGCTGTGCTCTCTCCAGGTTGGTCCGGGTGTCTATAGGTCCTGATATAATGCTGTGCTCTCTCCAGGTTGGTCCGGGTGTCTATAGGTCCTGATATAATGCTGTGCTCTCTCCAGGTTGGTCCGGGTGTCTATAGGTCCTGATATAATGCTGTGCTCTCTCCAGGTTGGTCCGGGTGTCTATAGGTCCTGATATAATGCTGTGCTCTCTCCAGGTTGGTCCGGGTGTCTATAGGTCCTGATATAATGCTGTGCTCTCTCCAGGTTGGTCCGGGTGTCTATAGGTCCTGATATAATGCTGTGTTCTCTCCAGGTGTCTATAGGTCCTGATATAATGTTGTGTTCTCTCCAGGTTGGTCCAGGTGTCTATAGGTCCTGATATAATGTTGTGTTCTCTCCAGGTGTCTATAGGTCCTGATACAATGCTGTGTTCTCTCCAGGTGTCTATAGGTCCTGATATAATGCTGTGTTCTCTCCAGGTGTCTATAGGTCCTGATATAATGCTGTGTTCTCTCCAGGTGTCTATAGGTCCTGATATAATGCTGTGTTCTCTCCAGGTGTCTATAGGTCCTGATATAATGCTGTGTTCTCTCCAGGTGTCTATAGGTCCTGATATAATGCTGTGTTCTCTCCAGGTGTCTATAGGTCCTGATATAATGCTGTGTTCTCTCCAGGTTGTTCCAGGTGTCTCTCATAACACAGAAATACATTCATACACTCTCATGCAGACTGGAGAATGTCTACAGAGAAGAGAAACAGAGTTATTCTGCCACTGGATGGCGCTCTCCCTCTATCTCTCTCTGTCTACCTCCATCTAAACTCTGTGTGTTTCATCACAGCGGTACATGCTGATGATACAGGTACTGAGTTTACTGACAGCGCCAGTGGAGGCTGGTGAGGGGAGGACTACTGATAGTAATGTCTAGAATGGAACATATCAAACACATAGAAATATATTGGTGCTTTATTGATAAATACACACAGTCTCATTTCCCATCAAGTGGAGTAAAAAACACTGAATAACCAAAGGTTCCTAAAAGCTACAAACTGTCTCTGTTTGTTCAAGTCAGTGTTACATTCACAGTAGAAACAATGAATGAATGAATGGACGTGCTGAATGTAATGACTGACAAACAACATAACAAATAAACAAACAGATGATTTGAACTAACGAATGATCAATGAAGGGACAAACAAAATATACATGAATGAATAAATTAAAATAATATATTTTTTTTTAAATCAATAAAAATTTGAATTAATTAACAAACAAATAATGAATGAACGGACGGACCGACTAACTAAATAGTGAATGAACGGACAGACCGACTAACTAAATAGTGAATGAACGGACAGACCGACTAACTAAATAGTGAATGAACAGACAGACCGACTAACTAAATAGTGAATGAACGGACAGACCGACTAACTAAATAGTGAATGAACAGACAGACCGACTAACTAAATAGTGAATGAACGGACAGACCGACTAACTAAATAGTGAATGAACAGACAGACCGACTAACTAAATAGTGAATGAACGGACAGACCGACTAACTGAATAGTGAATGAACGGACAGACCGACTAACTAAATAGTGAATGAACGGACAGACCGACTAACTAAATAGTGAATGAACGGACAGACCGACTAACTAAATAGTGAATGAACGGACAGACCGACTAACTGAATAGTGAATGAACGGACAGACCGACTAACTGAATAGTGAATGAACGGACAGACCGACTAACTAAATAGTGAATGAACGGACAGACCGACTAACTGAATAGTGAATGAACGGACAGACCGACTAACTAAATAGTGAATGAACGGACAGACCGACTAACTAAATAGTGAATGAACGGACAGACCGACTAACTAAATAGTGAATGAACGGACAGACCGACTAACTAAATAGTGAATGAACGGACAGACCGACTAACTAAATAGTGAATGAACAGACAGACCGACTAACTAAATAGTGAATGAACGGATGATTTAACTAGCGAATGATTAATGAACGAACAAATAAATTAATACACGATGTGGTCCTTCTGTAGCTCAGTTGGTAGAGCATGGCGCTTGTAACGCCAGGGTAGTGGGTTCGATCCCCGGGACCACCCATACGTTGAATGTATGCACACATGACTGTAAGTCGCTTTGGATAAAAGCATCTGCTAAATGGCTGTTATATATATATATATTATTATTATTATTATTAAAAAAATATGAATAATGAACAAACAAATTAATTCATTATTAAATTAATATTTGAACTAATTAACAAATAATTATTTAAATTATTTAAAAGCACAAATGAATGAACAAATGACAACATTAATTAATTCTGTTCCGAACAGATCAGTGACAGTAGTAGACTATGTAGCAGAGTGTTTAATGGTGCAGTACATTATGAGGTGTCTACAGTAGTAGACTGTAGCAGAGTGTTTAATGATGCAGTACATTATGAGGTGTCTACAGTAGTAGACTATGTAGCAGAGTGTTTAATGGTGCAGTACATTATGAGGTGTCTACAGTAGTAGACTATGTAGCAGTGTTTAATGGTGCAGTACATTATGAGGTGTCTACAGTAGTAGACTATGTAGCAGAGTGTTTAATGGTGCAGTACATTATGAGGTGTCTACAGTAGTAGACTATGTAGCAGAGTGTTTAATGATGCAGTACACTATGAGGTGTCTACAGTAGTAGACTATGTAGCAGAGTGTTTAATGGTGCAGTACATTATGAGGTGTCTACAGTAGTAGACTATGTAGCAGAGTGTTTAAGGGTGCAGTACATTATGAGGTGTCTACAGTAGTAGACTATGTAGCAGAGTGTTTAATGATGCAGTATATTATGAGGTGTCTACAGTAGTAGACTATGTAGCAGAGTGTTTAATGGTGCAGTACATTATGAGGTGTCTACAGTAGTAGACTATGTAGCAGAGTGTTTAATGGTGCAGTACATAATGAGGTGTCTACAGTAGTAGACTATGTAGCAGAGTGTTTAATGATGCAGTACATTATGAGGTGTCTACAGTAGTAGACTATGTAGCAGAGTGTTTAATGGTGCAGTACATTATGAGGTGTCTACAGTAGTAGACTATGTAGCAGAGTGTTTAATGATGCAGTACATTATGAGGTGTCTACAGTAGTAGACTATGTAGCAGAGTGTTTAATGGTGCAGTACATTATGAGGTGTCTACAGTAGTAGACTATGTAGCAGAGTGTTTAATGGTGCAGTACATTATGAGGTGTTTACAGTAGTAGACTATGTAGCAGAGTGTTTAATGGTGCAGTACATAATGAGGTGTCTACAGTAGTAGACTATGTAGCAGAGTGTTTAATGATGCAGTACATTATGAGGTGTCTACAGTAGTAGACTATGTAGCAGAGTGTTTAATGGTGCAGTACATTATGAGGTGTCTACAGTAGTAGACTATGTAGCAGAGTGTTTAATGATGCAGTACATTATGAGGTGTCTACAGTAGTAGACTATGTAGCAGAGTGTTTAATGGTGCAGTACATTATGAGGTGTCTACAGTAGTAGACTATGTAGCAGAGTGTTTAATGATGCAGTACATTATGAGGTGTCTACAGTAGTAGACTATGTAGCAGAGTGTTTAATGGTGCAGTACATTATGAGGTGTTTACAGTAGTAGACTATGTAGCAGAGTGTTTAATGGTGCAGTACATTATGAGGTGTCTACAGTAGTAGACTATGTAGCAGAGTGTTTAATGATGCAGTACATTATGAGGTGTCTACAGTAGTAGACTATGTAGCAGAGTGTTTAATGGTGCAGTACATTATGAGGTGTTTACAGTAGTAGACTATGTAGCAGAGTGTTTAATGGTGCAGTACATTATGAGGTGTCTACAGTAGTAGACTATGTAGCAGAGTGTTTAATTCTGCAGTACATAATGAGGTGTCTACAGCTGTTGGGGTTACAAGCATCAGAGTCTTTGCTGAAGGTAAGATGGCGCTGACAGAGATGGCCGCCTTGCTTCGCGTTCTTAGGAAACTATGCAGTGCATTGTTTTTATTATTTCTTACATTGTGACCCCAGGAAATCTGAAGTCTTATTACATACAGCCGGGAAGAACTATTGGATATCAGAGCAACGTCAACTTACCTACGTTATGACCAGGAATTACGACTTTCCCGAAGCGGATCCTCTGTTCGGACCACCACCCAGGACAATGGATCTGATCCCAGTAGGCGACCCAAAACAACAGAAGGGGCAGACGGTGCGGTCTTTTGGTCAGGCTTCGTAGGCAGGCACATCGCTCTCCGCTCCCGAGTATACTACTCGCCAATGTCCAGTCCGTTGACAACAAGGTAGACGAAATTCGAGTAAGGGTTGCCTTCCAGAGAGACATCAGAGATTGTAACATTTTCTGTTTCACGGAAACATGGCTCACTCTGAATATGTTGTCAGAGTCGGTACAGCCACCCGGTTTCTTCATGTATCGCGCCGACAGAAACAAGCATCTCTCTGGTAAGAAGAAGGGCGGGGGTGTATGCCTTATGATTAATGACTCATGGTGTAATCATAACAACATACAGGCGCTCAAGTCCTTCTGTACACCTGACCTATAATTTCTTACAATCAAATGCCGACCGCATTCTCTACCTAAAGAATTCACAGCTGTGTATATCCGCCCCAAGCAGATACCTCGACGGTCCTGAAAGAACTTCACTGGACTCTATGTAAACTGGAAACCATAAATCCTGAGGCTGCATTTATTGTAGCTGGGGATTTTAACAAAGCTAATCTGAAAACAAGGCTCGCTAAATTTTATCAGCATATCAAATGCGAAACTCGAACTGGCAGCATTCTGGATCATTGCTACTCTAACTTCTGCGACACATACAAAGCCCTCCCCCACCCTCCTGTTGGCAAATCTGACCATAACTCCATTGTTGTTGCTCCCAGCCTATAGACAGAAACTAAAACAGGAAACGCCCGTGCTCAGGTCTGTTCAACACTGGTCCGACCAATTGGATTCCACACTTCAAGATTGCTTCGATCATGTGGACTGGGATATAACCTAAGACAACAACATTGATGTATGCGCTGACTCGGTGAGTGATTTTCTTAGTAATTGCATCGGTGACGTTGTACCCATTGTGACTATTAAAACCTTCCCTAACCAGAAACTGTAGATTGATGGCAGCATTAGGGAAACACTGAAAGTCTTTGCTAGGTAAAGCCCCAACTCATCTCAGCTCACTGGTCACCATAGCAGCAGTGGCACTGTGTTTGAGGACAAAACAGTGCCACTGACACGCCCGCTACCAAAACCTGTGGGCTCTCCTTCACCGTGGCCAACGTGAGTAAAACATGTAAACGTGTTAACCCTCGCAAGGCTGCCGGCCCAGACGGCATCCATAGACGTGTCCTCAGGGCGCAGACCAGGTGGCTTGTGTGTTTACGGACATATTCAATCAGTCCCTATCCCAGTCTGCTGTGCCCACATGCTTCCAAAGGGCCACCATTGCTCCTGTTCCCAAGAAAGCTGAGGTAACTGAGCTAAATGACTATCGCCCCATAGAGCTCACTTCTGTCATCATGAAGTGCATTGAGAGACTAGTCATGGATCATATCACCTCCACCCAACCTGATATCCTAGACCCACTCCAATTGCTTACCGCCCCAATAGGTCCACAGACGACTCAATCGCAATCACACTGAACACTGCCCTATCTTATCTGGACAAGAGGAATACCTATGTAAGAATGCTGTTCATCAACTACAGCTCAGCATTTAACACCATTAGAACCCTCCAAACTCTTCATTAAGCGCGAGACCCTGGGTCTCGATTCCGGCCCTGTGCAACTGGTCCTGGACTTTCTGATGGGCTGCCCCCAGGTGATGAGGGTAGGAAACAACATCTCCACCCTGCTGATCCTCAACACTGGGGCCCCACAAGGGTGCCATGTACGCCTCCAACTCAATCATCAAGTTTGCAGACGACACTATAGTGGTAGGCTTGATTACCAACAACAACAAGGTGGTCTACAGGGAGGAGGAGAGGACCCTCGGAGTGTGGTGTCAGGAAAATATCTCCCACTCAACGTCAACAAAGCAAAGTGATGATCGTGGACTTCAGGAAAGAGCAGAGGGACCACCCCCCTATCCACATCGACGGGACGGCAGAGGAGAAGGTGGAAAGTTTTAAGTTCCTCGGTGTACAAATCACGGACAAACTGAAATGGTCCACCCACACAGACAGCGTAGTGAAGAGGGCGCAACCTCAGGAGGTTGAAGAAATTTGGCTTGTCACCGAAAACACTCACAAACACTCATCACCGTATGGTAAGGCAACTGCTCGGCCCACAACCGTAAGACTCTCCAGAGCCTACACTACACCCTACACTACTCCTTTTACAGTACCTTCACTACACCATACACTACTCCTTTTACAGTACCTTCACTACACCCTTCACTACTCCTGTTACAGTACCTTCACTACTCCTGTTACAGTACCTTCACTACTCCTGTTACAGTACCTTCACTACACTACTCCTGTTACAGTACCTTCACTACACTACTCCTGTTACAGTACCTTCACTACACCCTACACTACTCCTGTTACAGTACCTTCACTACACCGTACACTACTCCTGTTACAGTACCTTCACTACACCGTACACTACTCCTGTTACAGTACCTTCACTACACCGTACACTACTCCTGTTACAGTACTTTCACTACACCGTACACTACTCCTCTTACAGTACCTTCACTACACCCTACACTACTCCTGTCACAGTACCTTCACTACACCCTACACTACTCCTGTTACAGTACCTTCACTACACTACTCCTGCTACAGTACCTTCACTACACTACTCCTGCTACAGTACCTTCACTACACCGTACACTACTCCTGCTACAGTACCTGTAGCTCAGTTGGTAGAGCATGGCGCTTGTAACGCCAGGGTAGTGGGTTCGATCCCCGGGACCACCCATACGTAGAATGTATGCACACATGACTGTAAGTCGCTTTGGATAAAAGCGTCTGCTAAATGGCATATATATATATATATACCTTCACTACACTGCTACAGTACCTTCACTACACCGTACAGTACTGCTGTCACACTACGAGTCTGCTCTCTCTGTGGTGTGTCAGTCAGGCGGTTCAAGTCTAGAAGACTCTTCCTCTTTCTTTTAGAAGACAGTGGAGGTGTAAAGCCTAAACAGGATGAAGAAGACAGTGGAGGTGTAAAGCCTAAACAGGATGAAGAAGACAGTGGAGGTGTAAAGCCTAAACAGGATGAAGAAGACAGTGGAGGTGTAAAGCCTAAACAGGATGAAGAAGACAGTGGAGGTGTAAAGCCTAAACAGGATGAAGACAGTGGAGGTGTAAAGCCTAAACAGGATGAAGAAGACAGTGGAGGTGTAAAGCCTAAACAGTATGAAGACAGTGGAGGTGTAAAGCCTAAACAGGATGAAGACAGTGGAGGTGTAAAGCCTAAACAGGATGAAGACAGTGGAGGTGTAAAGCCTAAACAGTATGAAGACAGTGGAGGTGTAAAGCCTAAACAGTATGAAGAAGACAGTGGAGGTGTAAAGCCTAAACAGGATGAAGACAGTGGAGGTGTAAAGCCTAAACAGTATGAAGAAGACAGTGGAGGTGTAAAGCCTAAACAGGATGAAGACAGTGGAGGTGTAAAGCCTAAACAGGATGAAGAAGACAGTGGAGGTGTAAAGCCTAAACAGGATGAAGAAGACAGTGGAGGTGTAAAGCCTAAACAGGATGAAGACAGTGGAGGTGTAAAGCCTAAACAGGATGAAGAAGACAGTGGAGGTGTAAAGCCTAAACAGGATGAAGAAGACAGTGGAGGTGTAAAGCCTAAACAGGATGAAGAAGACAGTGGAGGTGTAAAGCCTAAACAGGATGAAGACAGTGGAGGTGTAAAGCCTAAACAGGATGAAGACAGTGGAGGTGTAAAGCCTAAACAGGATGAAGACAGTGGAGGTGTAAAGCCTAAACAGGATGAAGACAGTGGAGGTGTAAAGCCTAAACAGGATGAAGACAGTGGAGGTGTAAAGCCTAAACAGGATGAAGACAGTGGAGGTGTAAAGCCTAAACAGGATGAAGACAGTGGAGGTGTAAAGCCTAAACAGGATGAAGACAGTGGAGGTGTAAAGCCTAAACAGGATGAAGACAGCAAAACCCTAAGAAAGATACTGAGAAACCAATCCAACCAAAAACATAAAGACTCAGACAGAAGGAATTATATCATTTGTGCAAATGATGCCTATAGAAATGCATTTGGGCAATTTGGGCTTATTCTGGACAGATTTTGGTGAGAGTGAGCCCTCTCTCTTCAACCTCTTCCTCTTTGCTGAAATGATGTCACCAGTGTAAGCCTCCGAGTGAGCGAAACAGCGCCCCTCTATATGAAGACCATGTATCTGATGCTGTGTGGACAGAAATAGTATGACATGCTCTGTTTGTCCAGACAGCATCAGATACATGGTCTACACATACTGAGACAGAGGGGCGCTGTTTCACACGGATGAGTTAACCCTCCATAATCTAAACCCTGTCTAAACCAGGGGGGTCATACCGAGGATCATTTAGTTATTTGATTTGGACTTTTAAAACCCATTGAAGTATAAAAATATATATAAACACATCAATTATTTGAATTTGGCCTTAATTCTGTTAGCCCATAAACGCATTGATTTACAGATTCACTACATGTCAAACGTTTTAGAACACATACTCATTCAGGGTTTTCCTTGATTTGTACTATTTTCTACATTGTAGAATAATAGTGAAGACATCAAAACTATGGAATAACACGTATGGAATCATGTAGGAACCAATTTTCTTTTAACAAATCTAAATATATGTTATATTTGAGATTCTTCCAACAGCCACCCTTTGCCTTTATGACAGCTTTGCACACTCTTGGAATTCTCTCAACTAACTTCATGAGGTAGTCACCTGGAATACATTTCAATTAACAGGTATGCTTCTTAAATGGTAATTGGTGGAATTTATTTTCTCCTTAATACGTTTGAGCCAATAAGTTGTGTTGTGAAAAGGTAGGGGAGGGGTATACAGAAGAGAGCCCTATTTGGTAAAATAGTAAGTCCATATTATGGCAAGAACAGATCAAATGAGCAAAGAGAAATGTCAGTCCATCATTACTTTAAGATATGAAGGTCAGTCAATGCGAAACATTTCAAGAACTTTGAAAGTTTCTGCAAGCGCAGTTGCAAAAACCATCAAGCGCTATGATGAAACTGTCTCTCATGAGGACAGCCACAGGAATGGAAGACCCAGAGTTACCTCTGCTGCAGAGGATAAGTTCTTTAGAGTTTCCAGCCTCAGAAATTGCAACCCAAATAAATGCTTCAGAGAGTTCAAGTAACAGACACATCTCAACATCAACTGTTCAGAGGAGACTGCATGAATCAGGACTTCATGGTCAAATTGCTGCAAATTAACCACTACTAAAGGACACCAATAATACGAAGAGACTTGCTTGGGTCAAGAAACACGAGCAATGGACATTAGACCAGTGGAAATTTTGGCCTGGAGTCCAAATTGGAGATGTTTGGTTCCAACCGCCGTGTCTTTGTGAGACATGGTGTGGGTGAACGGATGATCTCTGCATGTGTATTTCCCACTGTGAAGCAGTGTTTTTAAAATATACACTATTTTAAAAACCTGTTATGAAGTTGTTTTTGTAGCATGAACTGTTCATTTTAAGCTGCTGATGACATTTTTGTATATTTTATTGAACTTTTTTTTCTGTTTATGTTTTTTTACCTGCTGACTTTATCACTGAGCTCCAGAGCTGGTGTGGGACAGGAACTTCCTGTGTCTGTTTGACAGTGGGACAGGAACTTCCTGTGTCTGTTTGACAGTGGGACAGGAACTTCCTGTGTGTGTTTGACAGTGGGACAGGAACTTCCTGTGTGTGTTTGACAGTGGGACAGGAACTTCCTGTGTCTGTTTGACAGTGGGACAGGAACTTCCTGTGTCTGTTTGACAGTGGGACAGGAACTTCCTGTGTCTGTTTGACAGTGGGACAGGAACTTCCTGTGTCTGTTTGACAGTGGGACAGGAACTTCCTGTGTGTGTTTGACAGTGGGACAGGAACTTCCTGTGTCTGTTTGACAGTGGGACATGAACTTCCTGTGTCTGTTTGACAGTGGGACAGGAACTTCCTGTGTGTGTTTGACAGTGGGACAGGAACTTCCTGTGTGTGTTTGACAGTGGGACAGGAACTTCCTGTGTCTGTTTGACAGTGGGACAGGAACTTCCTGTGTGTGTTTGACAGTGGGACAGGAACTTCCTGTGTGTGTTTGACAGTGGGACAGAACCTGTTTACTCACTGTGTATATCCCCTGGAGAGCAGCCTGGTTGGAGCCGTCAGACCTACCTGGGAGAAATATGACATGTTTACTCACTGTGTCTGTCCCCTGGAGAGCAGCCTGGTTGGAGCCGTCAGACCTACCTGGGAGAAATATGACATGTTTACTCACTGTGTCTGTCCCCTGGAGAGCAGCCTGGTTGGAGCCGTCAGACCTACCTGGGAGAAATATGACATGTTTACTCACTGTGTCTGTCCCCTGGAGAGCAGCCTGGTTGGAGCCGTCAGACCTACCTGGGAGAAATATGACATGTTTACACACTGTGTCTGTCCCCTGGAGAGCAGCCTGGTTGGAGCCGTCAGACCTACCTGGGAGAAATATGACATGTTTACTCACTGTGTCTGTCCCCTGGAGAGCAGCCTGGTTGGAGCCGTCAGACCTACCTGGGAGAAATATGACATGTTTACTCAATTACATGTTTCCTGGTTTTCATTTACATTCACATTGAACCCGTTAGCACGTTGCTAATGCCATGCTCTATCAACTGAGCCAAATCTGACTTAAATTGATACTTTGATTCCGTTTATTTTGCTAAACAGCATTAGCAAGCGCTAGTTGGCTGTAGATGCAACAAAAGTCCAATATGTTTCATCCTATATCTTGTTCTCCGTCTTGTCTTTAAATAGTGAGTCAACATGTTTTCAACACTTTTATTTCCATGACTGAGAAGAAGAAAAAAATGTCTCATGATCTCCTGTCTCTCTGCAGCTGACATATAGTGAGCCATATAGTGAGCCATATGTTTGGAACAGCTGACATATAGTGAGCCATATGTTTGGAACAGCTGACATATAGTGAGCCATATGTTTGGAACAGCTGACATATAGTGAGCCATATGTTTGGAACAGCTGACATATAGTGAGCCATATAGTGAGCCATATGTTTGGAACAGCTGACATATAGTGAGCCATATGTTTGGAACAGCTAACATATAGTGAGCCATATGTTTGGAACAGCTGACATATAGTGAGCCATATGTTTGGAACAGCTGACATATAGTGAGCCATATGTTTGGAACAGCTGACATATAGTGAGCCATATGTTTGGAACAGCTGACATATAGTGAGCCATATGTTTGGAACAGCTGACATATAGTGAGCCATATGTTTGGAACAGCTGACATATAGTGAGCCATATGTTTGGAACAGCTGACATATAGTGAGCCATATGTTTGGAACAGCTGACATATAGTGAGCCATATGTTTGGAACAGCTAACATATAGTGAGCCATATGTTTGGAACAGCTGACATATAGTGAGCCATATGTTTGGAACAGCTGACATATAGTGAGCCATATGTTTGGAACAGCTGACATATAGTGAGCCATATGTTTGGAACAGCTGACATATAGTGAGCCATATAGTGAGCCATATGTTTGGAACAGCTGACATATAGTGAGCCATATAGTGAGCCATATGTTTGGAACAGCTGACATATAGTGAGCCATATGTTTGGAACAGCTGACATATAGTGAGCCATATGTTTGGAACAGCTGACATATAGTGAGCCATATGTTTGGAACAGCTGACATATAGTGAGCCATATGTTTGGAACAGCTGACATATAGTGAGCCATATGTTTGGAACAGCTGACATATAGTGAGCCATATGTTTGGAACAGCTAACATATAGTGAGCCATATGTTTGGAACAGCTAACATATAGTGAGCCATATGTTTGGAACAGCTGACATATAGTGAGCCATATGTTTGGAACAGCTGACATATAGTGAGCCATATAGTGAGCCATATGTTTGGAACAGCTGACATATAGTGAGCCATATGTTTGGAACAGCTGACATATAGTGAGCCATATAGTGAGCCATATGTTTGGAACAGCTGACATATAGTGAGCCATATAGTGAGCCATATGTTTGGAACAGCTGACATATAGTGAGCCATATGTTTGGAACAGCTGACATATAGTGAGCCATATGTTTGGAACAGCTGACATATAGTGAGCCATATGTTTGGAACAGCTGACATATAGTGAGCCATATGTTTGGAACAGCTGACATATAGTGAGCCATATGTTTGGAACAGCTGACATATAGTGAGCCATATGTTTGGAACAGCTAACATATAGTGAGCCATATGTTTGGAACAGCTAACATATAGTGAGCCATATGTTTGGAACAGCTGACATATAGTGAGCCATATGTTTGGAACAGCTAACATATAGTGAGCCATATGTTTGGAACAGCTAACATATAGTGAGCCATATGTTTGGAACAGCTGACATATAGTGAGCCATATGTTTGGAACAGCTGACATAGAGTGAGCCATATGTTTGGAACAGCTGACATATAGTGAGCAATGTGTTCAGAACATCACATCACAATTAAATCGCAGTATCGAGTCACAATAGTACCTATACAATCGTGAAAATGGTAAGAAATGCAATACATCGTATCGGCACCTAAGTATCGTGATGATATCATATTGTGAGGTCCCTGGCAGTTCACAACCGTAACACAAACACACCTCACTGGTAACCTTGTATTTTCACCGTTTGTCTTCCATGGGACCAAATGGCCAGAGTGAACCAAACAGCCCTGCAATGGGACAACAGAGAGCTTCTGCATCTTAACGACTGAGATAATAAAGTGAACTGTACCTTTTTACTATTACATCGGTCTGTTGTGTCATTATATCAATGTCTTGTTGTTGACTTTAGGTTAAGCAGAGTTAGCGCTAAGCCGAGGTTCTGATAGAATTTCATCTTGTTCGTGTCATTTATTTTCCTAATTATTTTTTTTCGACTTAATGTTTCACAGTTAACGTGACTAAACAGCAGGGCTTAAATCATCAGGAGGCGTTGCTTCCTTCTTCCTCCATTAAAGGGTCCATACATGTTTTGTTGGTCCTAATATGAGAACGGTGGACCCGTTTCTTCCAGTGTGTACAGACGGCTACATGACATGACCATATTTGGTCGTAGGCCCGTTGCTAAGGTGTTGAGTAAGTTATTTACTAAGGTGTTCTAATTGATTGATCAGGCTTAATGTTATTTGACTCCCTTGTAAGGGTGAAACCGTTTTTTAAAAGTATGTGCTAACTTCATAACTGCCTTACCAAGCGGTGATGTAGCCAGCCACCATCCTCTCAGTGGTGCAGCTGTACAACATGTTGAGGATCTGAGGGCCAATACAGCGTCCTGAGGGGAGAGGAAGCGTTGTCAGGCCCTCTTCACGACTGAAAATATAAGGGTGCAACCATTTTTTAAGTATGTGCTAATGAGTTTCATGGATTCACATGGGCTCTAAACATGAAATGCCAGGCTCTCAAATTGTTCAGGCATGTAGAAGTGACTTAACACTAAAACCAAATAGCAAAACTTGCTGTATCGTCTATAAGCCATAGAGGGAGGGATAATGCCTGTGGAACACTATGGCTCCGTTTCAAATGGCACCCTATTCCCTACTTATGGCACCCTATTCCCTACTTATGGCACCCTATTCCCTATTTAGTGCACTACTTTTGACCATCTTAGTAAACAAAAGTAGTGCACTATATAGGGAATAGGGTGCCATTTGAGTCTGTGTTTAGATGAGTGGGAACAGTTCACCTTTCCCTCAGCGTGAATAGTTGATATAATGTCATCATGGTGGCAACTGGCTATTGTTGGTCATCTAGAGCAAAGAGAAAAGGGTTTGGAATAAGACAAAGGGATCAGGTCAGATCTTTTCTTGTTATTAATCCGCTGATTCAGCGTGACTAAATGGAGATGTATTACGTGAGAGTTGAAACAGGCATATCTATAGTACAAACAGAAGACTAAATGGAGATCTATTACGTGAGAGTTGAAACAGGCATATCTATAGTACAAACAGAAGACTAAATGGAGATGTATTACGTGAGAGCGACACAGTTGAAACAGGCATATCTATAGTACAAACAGAAGAGAATAAACTTAAAGATAAAGGGAACAATGACAAGAACACTGGACAGTGAGCTCCAAAAGTATTGGGACAGTGACACATATTTAGTTGTTTTGGCTCTGTACTCCAGCACTTTGGATTTTAAATGATTTGCTAACGTTGAGGTTAAAGTGCAGCCTGTCTGCTTTAATTTGAGGGTATTTTCATCCATATTGGGTGAATGGTTTAGAAATTACAGAACCTTTAGTATACAGTCGTCCGATTTTAGGAGACCGAAAGTATTGGGACAAATTCACTTATATGGGTATTAAAGTAGTAAAAAGTGAAATATTTAGTCCCATATTCATAGCACACAATGACTACATACATTAGTTGGATGCGTTTGCTATTTGTTCTTGTTGTGTTTCAGATTATTTTGTGCCCAATAGAAATTTATGGTAAATAATGTATTGTGTTATTTTGGAGTCACTTGTAACGTAAATAAGAATATAATATGTTTCTAAACACTTCTACATTAATGTGGATGGTGCCATGGTTACAGATAATCCTGAATTAATTGTTAATAATGAGTAAGAAAGTTAAAGGCATAAATTTCATACTCCCCCCAAAAATGCTTAACCTCCCCTGTTATTGGTCATGGTGCGAGGTTAGCATGTCTTGGGGGTATGATATATAATTCTTATCTCCCTTATATTGTAATGGTGAGAGGTTAGCATGTCTTGGGGGTATGATATATAATGCCATCCTCCCCTGTTATTGTAATGGTGAGAGGTTAGCATGTCTTGGGGGTATGATATAAAATGCTAACCTCCACTGTTATTGTAATGGTGAGAGGTTAGCATGTCTTGGGGGTATGATATATAATGCTAACCTCCCCTGTTATTGTAATGGTGAGAGGTTAGCATGTCTTGGGGGTATGATATATAATGCTAACATCCCCTGATATTATAATGGTGAGGGGTTAGCATGTCTTGGGGGTATGATATATAATGCTAACCTCCCTGTTATTGTAATGGTGAGAGGTTAGCATGTCTTGGGGGTATGATATATAATGCTAACATCCCCTGATATTATAATGGTGAGAGGTTAGCATGTCTTGGAGTTATGATATATAATGCTAACCTCTCACCATTACAATAACAGGGGAGGTTAGCATTATATATCATACCCTCAAGACATGCTAACCTCTCACCATTACAATAACAGGGGAGGTTAGCATTATATATCATACCCCCAAGACATGCTAACCTCCCCTGTTATTGTAATGGTGAGAGGTTAGCATGTCTTGAGGGTATGATATATAATGCTAACCTCCCCTGTTATTGTAATGGTGAGAGGTTAGCATGTCTTGGGGTATGATATATAATGCTAACCTCCCCTGTTATTGTAATGGTGAGAGGTTAGCATGTCTTGGGGGTATGATATATAATGCTAACCTCCCCTGTTATTGTAATGGTGAGAGGTTAGCATGTCTTGGGGGTATGATATATAATGCTAACCTCCCCTGTTATTGTAATGGTGAGAGGTTAGCATGTCTTGGGGGTATGATATATAATACTAACCTCCCCTGTTATTGTAATGGTGAGAGGTTAGCGTGTCTTGAGGGTATGATATATAATGCTAACCTCCCCTGTTATTGTAATGGTGAGAGGTTAGCATGTCTTGGGGGTATGATATATAATGCTAACCTCCCCTGTTATTGTAATGGTGAGAGGTTAGCATGTCTTGGGGGTATTATATATAATGCTAACCTCCCCTGTTATTGTAATGGTGAGGGGTTAGCATGTCTTGGGGGTATGATATATAATGCTAACCTCCCCTGTTATTGTAATGGTGAGAGGTTAGCATGTCTTGGGGGTATGATATATAATGCTAACCTCCCCTGTTATTGTAATGGTGAGAGGTTAGCATGTCTTGGGGGTATGATATATAATGCTAACCTCCCCTGTTATTGTAATGGTGAGAGGTTAGCATGTCTTGGGGGTAAGAAGTAAGCCAAATGTTTAAATTGTTCTCTGGGTTATTGTGAGACATTAATCACCTCATAAATCATATGTTGTTGACCTAATGCCTCCCATCAGTCACCACACCTGTACTGTTGATTTAAGGTTTTGGAGATTTCTTTTAAGTTTGTTTAATTAGTTTGAAAACATCCCATTTATTCGGCCACCCAACAGAGCATATAGACTTTAGCTTAATCACAGCCCCGGTTTCCATGGTTATCAGGCGATTGTTGCATTCCTTACGTATGAACATTGATAGTTGTCGTTGAACCTCTTCCACACCTATTGTTAGTCTGAAATCCAGTCAGTTTTGTCTGACATTTCACTCTTTTACTCAGGGTCATTGCCAAACAGTTTATCAGGACAAGGAGTGGCAGGGAGTGGAATGAGAGCTGAACAGACTGGGACCCAGGCTAAGGTCTTGTCCCTGGGAATATTGCACAATGTGACCTGCTTCCCCCCCTCCCCGATAACCAGTGTATAAATGCCTCGTTTACAGGTGGTTCCAGCAGTCAGCATCAACATTTGGTAAGTCAGTACTCCTCTCAGATCACTATTCATACTGTATGGTTAAACAAAGTAAATTTTGGTTTGGTGAAATTAATATACCTGCACTGAGTTTGAAATGTTATAATATCCTCCAGAGAATGTGTGTCCATGCTTAATATCTATTATTGTATTAGATGTGTTGTTATAATATCCTCCAGAGAATGTGTGTCCATGCTTAATATCTATTATTGTATTAGATGTGTTGTTATAATATCCTCCAGAGGATGTGTGTCCATGCTTAATATCTATTATTGTATTAGATGGGTTGTTATAATATCCTCCAGAGGATGTGTGTCCATGCTTAATATCTATTATTGTATTAGATGTTTTGTAATGGGGTTTATTGCAGTCTTGTGACAGAAAATAAAATGTTTTTCATCACCATAGGATGACCTGTATAGATACAGTCAAATTAAATCAGGTCAAACGTGCATTTAAACGTGACTGACATTCCAGTGGATGTAAATTGTGGATAAAGTGTGGATTAATATAATAAGTGTATTTTCCTTCAGGTTGTGTTCCCCGTTTCTGCCCCTGTAGAAGTAACTAGTGTTGATGAGGATGATCCTGGTGGCTCTGCTGGTGCCTCTACTGGTTCTGTCCAGCGCTGGACGTACCTCAGGTACACACAAATATACTATATATTTAATACATCAACAGCTAGACGTACCTCAGGTACACACAAATATACTATATATTTAATACATCAACAGCTGGACATACCTCAGGTACACACAAATATACTATATATTTAACCAGAAGGGGACTAGGGTTCCAATTTTGGAACACCCCACCCCCCCACGTTCAGCTGGGGGGTGGCGCATGGAACGCAAAAATATTCCTAAAAATATTTAACCTCCACACATTAACAAGTCCAATGGCTCAAATGAAAGATAAACACCTTGTTTATCTACCCAGCAAGTCAGATTTCTAAAATGTTTTACGGCGAAAACATAGCACATATTTATGTCAAACCACCACCGAAGACACAGCTAATTTGCATAGCCAAGTTGAAAAAAATATGCAATTGTCACGAACCGGCTCAAAGCCCGTAACAAAGGGAGACAACGTGGAGATAAGGAGTAGCAAAATCTATATTTATTAAATAAGTAACTAAGTATAATATACAATGGTGTGTGTAATCAGTAATCAGTAGTGTAAGTGAGTGTTTTGCATGCATGAATGTGATAATGCAGGGTGATGAAAGGTGCCAAAGCAAACAAACAAAAGGCCACCAAGAACCACAACAGAATCTACAACAGGTGTCTGCATGGAGAGAGTCTCCTCCATGAATGTGGAAGAGGTCTATTTATCCTGGGAGACACCTGGCCCAGGTGTTTCCCATGTAGCTGACGACCCTCTCAACTCCGCCCACCGGCATCCTAATAAGGAAACAAGAACAAAGACAGAATACGGCAGACAGAGTGGGAGGGTCGTCACATTCCCCCCATAAAACCGGGGACCAACAAGGACCCCGGAACAACATACCAGCCTCCCGCGTTCCAAATTGACATCGGCCTCCGCGTCCCAAATTGACACAGGCCTCCGCGTCCCAAATTGACACAGGCCT
Source organism: Oncorhynchus gorbuscha (assembly GCF_021184085.1). Lineage (NCBI taxonomy): Eukaryota > Metazoa > Chordata > Actinopteri > Salmoniformes > Salmonidae > Oncorhynchus > Oncorhynchus gorbuscha. The sequence continues at coordinate 501,958 of NW_025745378.1, read as the reverse complement.
CCGCGTCCCAAATTGACACAGGCCTCCGCGTCCCAAATTGACACAGGCCTCCGCGTCCCAAATTGACACAGGCCTCCGCGTCCCAAATTGACACAGGCCTCCGCGTCCCAAATTGACACAGGCCTCCGTCCGAGGAAGAGGAAATGAATCTGGCTCTGTGACACTGTTTACCTTACGGTAGTCCGTACAAAAACGGTTTGTTCCATCCGGTTTACTGACCAAGATACAGGGAGAAGCCCAACTGGAGAAAGAAGGCTCTGCTATCTTACTCTCCAGCATGTACTTGACCTCAGCATCCAGACAACGTAGTTTCTCTGAAGAAACTCTATAGAACCGCTGACGAATGGGGTCAGCACCTCCAATGTCAATATCATGTTCTATTAAGTTTGTACGTGTAGGTGTATCAGAAAATAAACCTGGAAATCTCTGAATCAGACCAACCATCTCTTTCCGCTCATCAACAGGTAGGTGAGTGAGAAGACTGTCTAAAATATCCAGTGTTTCTGAATTTTTCAATCTACCCTGCAATATACAATCGTCAGGACCAGGAACATCTTCCTCCTCATGCACAGGTCTAGCACGACAAGAACCCAAGGAAACAACGGTATCAGCCAAAAGAACAGGTTTACCGTCCTCTGTAGAATCCCACTGTTCAGTCTCAGAGGAACGTGCATAATAGGGTTTTAACAGATTTACATGGCACAGCTGGTGTGCTTTCCTCCGTTCTGGAGTGGCAACTAGATAATTTTGCTCAGTGTACTGGCGCACCACTGTATATGGACCTTGAAATTTGGCTTGAAAAGGAGAACCAACAATTGGCAGCAGAGCAAGAACCTGGTCACCTGGACTAAAGTGACGAGGCTCAGTTCGGCGATCAAATATGCCCTTCATCCTCTCCTGTGAAGATGATAACTTCTCTTTAGCCATTTCACCAGCGGCATACAGCCGTCGCCGGAAATCACACACATACGAACACAGGGACTGAGGAGGCTCGGGAGACTTCCAGTCATCCTGGAGAACAGATAAAAGTCCACGCACCCTATGTCCAAACACAAGGTCATTTGGACTGAAACCTGTGCTCTCCTGTGAAACTTCCCTAGCGGCTAACAGTAACCAAGGCAACCCCTCCTCCCAATCCTTATCCATCTCAGTACAATAAGCTCTCAACAAAGACTTAAGTGTTTGATGGAAACGTTCCAGTGCTCCTTGACTTTGCGCGTGATAGGCGCTAGACACATTGTGTTTAATATGGAGCTGTTGAAGAACCTGACCAAACAGATTAGAGGTAAAATTAGATCCTTGATCACTCTGAATGACCTTAGGGATTCCAAACAATGAGAGAAACTGAGTCAAAGCTTTTAACACCGATTTAGTCGTGATAGATCGGAGAGGATAGGCAGCAGGAAACCTAGTGGTCTGACACATCACAGTGAACAGGTAACTGCTACCCTTTTAGAACGAGGCAGAGGACCCACACAGTCAATAATCAGATACTCAAAAGGTTGGCTGAGTACAGGAATAGGAAACAATGGTACTGGTTTAATAACTTGATTAGGCTTACCAGTTAATTGACATGTGTGACAAGTTTTGATAAAATCAGAAACATCCCTCTTTAATCTAGGCCAAAAGAAATGTCTTAATATGCGATTGTAGGTTTTCCTCACCCCCATATGTCCAGCAACGTCGCTGTGAGAAGTTTCCAACACCAACTCACGAAGCTTAACTGGTACAACAACTTGACTAATTGCCTCCCCAGAAAAACACTATCATGAGACACCCACTTTCTCATCAGGACATCCTCTTGGAGAAAATAGCCATGGGCGACATCTCCCAACTGTTCTATAGGCACAATTTGATCACGCAACTCTTCCAACGTGGGGTCATCCCGTTGAGCATTGATTAGATCTGAGCGGGTTACAGATAACGGGATAACAGGGAAGACAGTGACATACTTTGTATTATTATCATTAGTCGGCGCAGTGACTAGTTCGCCACGGCTCATAGAACGTGTCACTGCACACGCAGAGAACACCTCTGGGAAACTCTGTACACTCTCATCAGGAATCCCAACAAATGACGGCTTAGTGGAAACCACTAGAGATGGAAACACGACTGGCCATACACGCTCACCTGCCAAGTTATTCCCAAGGATAACGTCGATACCCTCAATAGGCAACGAAGGACGCACCCCCACAACAACTTCACCCTTCACCAGCCCACAATCCAACATCAGTTTATGCAATGGAACTGACAGAGTGTTCAAACCTATTCCCCTAATTAGAACACTATTCCCCGAATCAGTCTCAGCAGAAAAGGGTAACACAGACTCCAACACAAATGATTCAGAGGCACCTGTGTCTCTCAGGATCTTCACTGGCACTAGGTCTTTACTTCCTAACATAGACACAAAACCTTCTGTAATGAAAGGTAAATAGTCTGGATCAATATGGACTTTCACATTCTCCTGGGCCTGAGGAAATGAGTCAAGAATGAACTGATGTGGAACAGGTGCAGCTAACGCAGCAGGCTTAGATTTAGCGTAAGCACCCTTTGACCTGAGAAGTGGACATTCGTTTTCCAATGACCTGAACCTTGACAGTAGTGACACTCCTGCCCAAAGTCAGCCTTACCATGGGAGTCAGGTTCAACCCTAGTTGAATAGAACTCTGCCCGAGAACCAAAGTATCTCGGTGAGCGAAGCCCAAATCTATCCGAATGCCCCCACTCTTTCCGAATACGGGGTTTTGCAAAGACACTTTTGTGAGTCAACACATACTCGTCCGCCAAAACCGCAGCTTCAGCAACATTCTTTACTTTCTGTTCATTAATATAAGTGGCAATACGATCAGGAATTGTGTCCTTAAATTGCTCTAACATAATCAGATCACACAGCCCTTGGAAAGTCACAACTGCAGAGGCGGAACACCAGCGATTAAACTGTAAAGATAACTGTCGCGCAAACTCAACATGAGTCTGGTTATCGTCCCTTTTTAAAGTTCTAAATCGTTGACGGTAAGCCTCAGGGACCAATTCATAAATCTGTAACACAGCTGTTTTAACTTTATCATAACTGGCACTGTCGTGTACACTAAGAGCTGAATATGCTTCCTGCGCTTTACCAGTCAGCACACACTGCAACATTAAAGTGCGGTCAGAATCAGGCCAACTCCTAGCGTCAGCAACCCGCTCAAACAACGAAAAGAATGTCTCGGGGTCCCTTTCATTAAACCGAGGCAATAACCGCAAGTTCCCAACAATATCAAATGTCTCTGGGGCATGACCAAAAGCGGAACTACCCCTAGGTAAATCTGGGTCACCTTCCCAAAACAAACTCTCCCCTGAGATCTTTCCTTCCCTAACCAACTCTATACGTTCTTGTTGCAACTTGATTTTAGCACGCTCCATATCTTGTTTAAATGCCAATTCCTTTTCATATTTCACACGATCATGCTCTAGCTTCTCACGATCATGCTCTAGCTTCTCACGATCATGCTCTAGCTGTAACAAAAGCAGTTCTTTCTGCTGTTCAAAAAGAAGGCAACTAGGACTAACCGATGGAATGGCCATTGTAACGTTATGGGGAGACAACAAATCCTCAGCAGAGGCTGGCCCGGTGGTAACTTCAAGAATACCACTCTCCATCAGATTGGCTTTCAATATCAACCTAATAGAATTCTTTAGACGTTTAGCACTAATCTCAACCTTGTAGTGTTCCGCGACCTTCAACAGCTGTTCTTTAGTACCTAAATCTAACAATTCCTCTGATGGAGAGCGAATGAACTTATCTACATAAGACGCCATAATCACACAAATTTTTTTTATCGCTTTTCCCTTCTGCTGAGCACACCAGAACACAACCCGAGAATTGACAATCACCCTGAGCACCACAGAAGAGAGATGAGATATGGAGCTTCCCCAAAACCTACAATAACTCAACCCTAGTCTTCGTGCAGATTTGCGGTGGGAATTTACGCACTGTAGCCCGCTGGCAAGGAAATAGAACTCCCCAGCATGCTGGCAAATTCCACCAAGCCACGGATGTGCCCCGAGACAACTGCTCAGTCCACAGACACCACACAAAAATAACAAACATTAACCATGCCCAACATATTCCAAAAAATGAAACACGTCGCTAAACCTATCAGGGGAAAAAGGCTATAGCTCCGGGTAGCAAGTTCCACTACCCTACCCAAATCTCCCACCGAGGTACACAGCAGATTACTCACTTCAGACTGACGTCCCAACAGAAAGTAGAACAAGAGTTCAGGCTAGGCAGGGCCTGGAAACTAACCATTATACTCTCTCCAACATAGCACACAAACCAAACAACAAAGGCAACCAATACTGGGCCGATCACACTCAAACACCATATTCAAACCAAACACGTACCTCCACGGTCTCCCAAACCAATAGTTCAAAGATCCCGGATGAGCCCCACTTGTCACGAACCGGCTCAAAGCCCGTAACAAAGGGAGACAACGTGGAGATAAGGAGTAGCAAAATCTATATTTATTAAATAAGTAACTAAGTATAATATACAATGGTGTGTGTAATCAGTAATCAGTAGTGTAAGTGAGTGTTTTGCATGCATGAATGTGATAATGCAGGGTGATGAAAGGTGCCAAAGCAAACAAACAAAAGGCCACCAAGAACCACAACAGAATCTACAACAGGTGTCTGCATGGAGAGAGTCTCCTCCATGAATGTGGAAGAGGTCTATTTATCCTGGGAGACACCTGGCCCAGGTGTTTCCCATGTAGCTGACGACCCTCTCAACTCCGCCCACCGGCATCCTAATAAGGAAACAAGAACAAAGACAGAATACGGCAGACAGAGTGGGAGGGTCGTCACACAATCAACAAACGCAGGATTAAAAGAAAAATAATGCACTAACCTTTTGAAATCTTCATCAGATGACAGTAATATAACATGTTACACAGTACATTTATGTTTTTTTTCAATAATATGCTATATATATCCATAAATCTCTGTTTACAATGATGCATCGTTCAAAAAATGCTACCCAAATGTCCTGAGAAATGACGATAGCTCCGGCAGATAACGTCAGCTAACAAGGAATACACATCATAAACTTTGACTAAATATGCATGTTCTACATATATATATAGTTAGATACACTTCTTCTGAATGCAATCGCTGTATTACATTTATTTTTAACGTTACAGATTTCGTTCACTAGGCTATACTATGAGTCGGCGCTCAAAAAGTGGCATTATGGCTCCTCTATCTTGGAGTCCACATAAACCCAAATTTACCACATAAATATTCCCTTACCTTTGCTATTCTTCCATCAGAAGACCTGGAAGGAATTATACTTTCTTTCGGTTCTCAAACACGACACATTTCGATTGAAATGTATCCAAAAGTCAAGTGGATGCGCACCAAAACGTCGAACTTACATATTATATGTCGATTAAACTTGTCAAACTAACTTCATAATCAAGCTTTAACATGTTATAAAGGTGTACAGCAATCGTGAGGACGAACAGAAACGCATGCATTGTATAATCGATCTTGGAAAAAAGACAGGACCGGAGCAGAGCGTGCATGAGAGTGACCTGTTTTTTCGCGTGACCGAAAGGTTTCGGCCCGCCAAAACTCTCTTGAGCGCGCGATTCTCACAATGAGAAGCCCCATTGAAAGCAGACATCACGCTGAAGACAAAGAGACTGTTCCCAGACCTGTAAGTGCTCGAGAAGGGTGGGGGCGATGACGTCAAAGTTGGGCCAACTTTTCTGATGACAAGAGAGAGTTTGGGAGAATGACTGCCCTGAGAGTTCTGCTTTACATACAGACATAATTTAAACGTTTTTAGAAGCTTTAGAGTGTTTTCTATTCAATAATATTTGCATATATTAGCAACTTTTGACAAAAAAAAAATTATGTTTACTATGGGCACGCAATTACTCCAGCGGGGGCAGTAGACAGCCCTATCCCCAACAGGTTTTTAATAAATCAACAGCTGGACAGACCTCAGGTACACATAAATATACTATATATTTAATACATCAAAATATTTACAGTACCAGTCAAAAGTTGGAACTCATTCAAGGGTTTTTCTTTATTTTTGCTATTTTCTACATTGTAGGATAATAGTGAAGACATAAAAACTATGAAATAACACATATGGACTCATGTAGTAACCAAAAAAAAGTGTTTAACATTTTATACATTTGATTCTTCAAAGTAGCAACCCTTTGCCTTGATGAGAGCTTTGCACACTCTTGGCATTCTCTCAACCAGCTTCATTAGGTAGTCACCTGGAATGCATTTCAATTTATTTCCTTCTCAATGCATTTCAGCTAATCAGTTGTGTTGATTCAAGGTAGGGGTGGTATACAGAAGATAGACCCTTGAATGAGTAGGTGTGTCCATAATATATATTACATAATAAATACTATATATGACAGACAATATATAATTTGTGAAATAGATTTTCTCACTGAGTGTCTGCCATATTAAGAGATCAAATATATTTGGTTAGACAGTATAGGGATACATGTATTATGTATTAAGTATTGTAGTTACTAAGTATTTTTATAGAGTTTAATAGTATTTATAAACTGGGTGGTTCGAGCCCTGAATGCTGATTGGCTGAAAGCCGTGGTATATCAGACCATATATTTTTACTCCTCTAATTTCATTGGTAACCAGTTTATAATAGCAATAAGGCAACTGGGGTTTGTGGTATGCATCATGCCAAAGAACAGCCCTTAGCTGTGGTATATTGGCCATGTACATATATTCTTGCCTTATTGCTTAAATAACCCACCACACAACTGACTTCTGCATCTTCTCTGCTCTTTAGTCTCAGGACCTTAAAATGGAGGCATCAACCTAAAAAGACCATGAACCCATATGTTCCCAAATTCCCAACAGGTACGATTGTCACCAGCTGCGAGGCGTGTCACGAACAAGCCGTCTGCCACACCTCGCCCATGACAGGTGACATCACATGCACCTGTAAGAAGGGCTTCTCCGGAGATGGCCTCATCTGTTTACCTGGCCACACCGCCACCGCCGACCACCACCACGCCCCTCGCCGTGTCCGCCGCTCCTACCCCACCTCCAACACCAACCTTGCCCATGTCCGGTTCAGCTGTGGCTTCAACGAGTGCGCCGACGGGGAGGACTGCATCACGGTCGCCGGCATCCAGCAGTGCTCCAACCCCTGTAAGATCTACACGGTCCTGAACGACGCCTGGCGTTCCACCAACAACCATGTGGGCAACAAGCACTGCGACCGCAACGTCCGCTGGGACGGCTATTACCGCATGTTCATCGGCAACCAGAGCGTGTCCATGTCGGACAGGTGCGTGGATTCCTTCCAGTGCGGCACCCAGGCTCCCTTGTGGCTGGCGTTTCCTCCCCCCCAGCAGGTGGATGAAATTGTCCAGAGTGCAGTCTGCGCCAGCTTCAATGGGGACTGCTGCTGGATGCAGTCTCAGCCCATCCACGTCAAGGCATGCCCTGGGAACTACTTTGTGTACAAGTTCGTCATGCCTCCCGGGTGCTTCTTCGCCTATTGTGCATGTAAGGTTTCGCCTGCTGCTTTGCCAAGTTCTGAGTGGGGCTTGTTGATGTTGTTCTGCCTTTTGAATTGAAGTTATTGTATTTATTTTTAAACTGTTTACTGCTTAGTCATTCACCAGCTGGTTATATGCACCTTGATGTTCTTCTTATGGCCCTAGATATCAACAGTACTCAGCATATTCATCCATTCATTCATATTGATTCTGGTAATACCAGCATACTAGTTCTTTCAAAACATGAGCGATGAATGTTCCCTCATAACTGTGTCTCCTGTTTAACTCCTTGTTCCAGATGTGTCAGCTCCCACCACAACACCAAAACCAGTCACAACAACAACCACAACAACAACCACCACAACAACCACAACCACAACAACACAAACCCCTGTAAAGGTCACGAAGACAACAAATGCACCTGTAAAAGACACCACAACAACACAAACACCTGTTAAGATCACCATGACAACACAAACACCTATTAAGATCACCACGACAACACAAACATCCGTAAATATCACCACTACGACAAAATCACCAGTGGATGTTGTCACCTCGACAAAAACACCAGTAGACAACAATCGCACCACAACAACAACACAGTCACAGGTTGCCACGACTACGCCAAAAGCAATGTGTAGTACCTGCAGAGCGGGGGAGACCTGCGTGAGCACCGATGGGGTCACTTGGCGGTGTGAGAGGCCAGGTGAGTTCTCAGAAAACACCTGCTTGAGGACCTATGTACTCTCTTAGAAAAACAGGTGCTATCTAGAACCTAAAAGGGTTCTTAGGCTGCCCCCAGAGGAGAACCCTTTGAAGAACCCTTTTTTGGTTCCAGGTAGAACCCTATTGGGTTCCAAGTTGAACTCCTTCCCTAGAGGGTTTGACCTGGAAACAAAAAGGGTTCTCCTATGGAAACAGCCGAAGAACCATTTTGAAATCATTTTTTCTAAGAGGACATATGACAATTTGTAATTCCTTCTTTTCATTTGGGGTTTTTGAATAACACTCATCCTTCTGTCTCTCTCTTCCTCTCTTATAGATCAGCCTGTTTCTCATCCCTCTGTCTCTCTCTTCCTCTGTTACAGATCAGCCTGTTTCTCATCCCTCTGTCTCTCTCTTCCTCTGTTACAGATCAGCCTGTTTCTCATCCCTCTGTCTCTCTCTTCCTCTCTTACAGATCAGCCTGTTTCTCATCCCTCTGTCTCTCTCTTCCTCTCTTACAGATCAGCCTGTTTCTCATCCCTCTGTCTCTCTCTTCCTCTCTTACAGATCAGCCTGTTTCTCATCCCTCTGTCTCTCTCTTCCTCTCTTACAGATCAGCCTGTTTCTCATCCCTCTGTCTCTCTCTTCCTCTCTTACAGATCAGCCTGTTTCTCATCCCTCTGTCTCTCTCTTCCTCTCTTACAGATCAGCCTGTTTCTCATCCCTATGTCTCTCTCTTCCTCTCTTACAGATCAGCCTGTTTCTCATCCCTCTGTCTCTCTCTTCCTCTCTTACAGATCAGCCTGTTTCTCATCCCTCTGTCTCTCTCTTCCTCTCTTACAGATCAGCCTGTTTCTCATCCCTCTGTCTCTCTCTTCCTCTCTTACAGATCAGCCTGTTTTGCTGCACCCAGAGGTAGTATGTGGGCGGAGCCTGGTACAGGTGGGTCTCAACAGGACTAACCTGGAGGCCGCTGGTCTGGACGCCACCACCGCTAACCTGGCCGACCCCCGGTGTAACGCTCACGAAGAGCGTGGCGGCATGGTATGGTACCAGGTGGAGCGCACGGAGGGCGCCTGCGGAAACACTCTGGAGGTGAGAAGAGACCCGTTCACCCCGTTCCTCACCGAAACGTTCAACAGAGAACACTTGCTGTGAGACATGTTGCCATCAACAGAAAATGATGAACAGATGAACTGAAATAGTCCAAGAGTGATATTATTGTGAGAACTGGTGAGAGGTCGTCTCCTGGCTTCTAATCTTCTTCCCTTTTCCCCCTTTCACCAGACAAACGGAACGGACGCCATCTTTTCCAACAGTTTATTCATCTACCACGTCCCCGACGTGTCCTTCAGCCGACCCGTGAGCGTGCCTTTCTCCTGTGCCTACCCTCTGGAATCAGAGACCAGCCTGGATGTGGCCATCAAACCCTACCTGTCGTAAGTGGAGACGTGATGTTACAGTAAACACTGTAAAACATGGACAATGTAACACAACAGGGGCGAGCTGTTTGGAGTGTTTATACGACTGGATTTAAAAATGATAATTTTTAAAACCAAACCCTGTAGCACAATGTAAAACAATGCAGGCCAACAAATGTCAGACTGTCAGTATCCTGTTAATGCAGGCTAACACATGTCAGACTGTCAGTATCCTGTTAATGCAGACTAACACATGTCAAGCTGTCAGTATCCTGTTAATGCAGGCTAACACATGTCAGACTGTCAGTATCCTGTTAATGCAGGCTAACACATGTCAGACTGTCAGTATTCTGTTAATGCAGGCTAACACATGTCAGACTGTCAGTATCCTGTTAATGCAGGCTAACACATGTCAGACTGTCAGTATTCTGTTAATGCAGGCTAACACATGTCAGACTGTCAGTATCCTGTTAATGCAGGCTAACACATGTCAGACTGTCAGTATCCTGTTAATGCAGGCTAACACATGAGAGACTGTCAGTATCCTGTTAATGCAGGCTAACACATGAGAGACTGTCAGTATTCTGTTAATGCAGGCTAACACATGAGAGACTGTCAGTATTCTGTTAATGCAGGCTAACACATGTCAGACTGTCAGTATTCTGTTAATGCAGGCTAACACATGTCAGACTGTCAGTATTCTGTTAATGCAGGCTAACACATGTCAGACTGTCAGTATTCTGTTAATGCAGGCTAACACATGTCAGACTGTCAGTATCCTGTTAATGCAGGCTAACACATGAGAGACTGTCAGTATCCTGTTAATGCAGGCTAACACATGTCAGACTGTCAGTATTCTGTTAATGCAGGCTAACACATGAGAGACTGTCAGTATCCTGTTAATGCAGGCTAACACATGAGAGACTGTCAGTATCCTGTTAATGCAGGCTAACACATGAGAGACTGTCAGTATCCTGTTAATGCAGGCTAACACATGAGAGACTGTCAGTATCCTGTTAATGCAGGCTAACACATGTCAGACTGTCAGTATCCTGTTAATGCAGGCTAACACATGAGAGACTGTCAGTATCCTGTTAATGCAGGCTAACACATGTCAGACTGTCAGTATCCTGTTAATGCAGGCTAACACATGAGACTGTCAGTATCCTGTTAATGCAGGCTAACACATGTCAGACTGTCATTATCCTGTTAATGCAGGCTAACACATGTCAGACTGTCAGTATCCTGTTAATGCAGGCTAACACATGTCAGACTGTCAGTATCCTGTTAATGCAGTCAGACTAACACATGTCAGACTGTCATTATCCTGTTAATGCAGGCTAACACATGTCAGACTGTCATTATCCTGTTAATGCAGGCTAACACATGTCAGACTGTCAGTATTCTGTTAATGCAGGCTAACACATGAGAGACTGTCAGTATCCTGTTAATGTAGGCTAACACATGTCAGACTGTCAGTATTCTGTTAATGCAGGCTAACACATGTCAGACTGTCAGTATCCTGTTAATGCAGGCTAACACATGTCAGACTGTCAGTATTCTGTTAATGCAGGCTAACACATGTCAGACTGTCAGTATTCTGTTAATGCAGGCTAACACATGTCAGACTGTCAGTATCCTGTTAATGCAGGCTAACACATGTCAAGCTGTCAGTATCCTGTTAATGCAGGCTAACACATGTCAGACTGTCAGTATTCTGTTAATGCAGGCTAACACATGTCAGACTGTCAGTATCCTGTTAATGCAGGCTAACACATGTCAGACTGTCAGTATTCTGTTAATGCAGGCTAACACATGAGAGACTGTCAGTATCCTGTTAATGCAGGCTAACACATGAGAGACTGTCAGTATCCTGTTAATGCAGGCTAACACATGAGAGACTGTCAGTATCCTGTTAATGCAGGCTAACACATGAGAGACTGTCAGTATCCTGTTAATGCAGGCTAACACATGTCAGACTGTCAGTATCCTGTTAATGCAGGCTAACACATGAGAGACTGTCAGTATCCTGTTAATGCAGGCTAACACATGTCAGACTGTCAGTATCCTGTTAATGCAGGCTAACACATGAGAGACTGTCAGTATCCTGTTAATGCAGGCTAACACATGAGAGACTGTCAGTATCCTGTTAATGCAGGCTAACACATGTCAGACTGTCAGTATGTCAGACTGTCAGTATCCTGTTAATGCAGGCTAACACATGTCAGACTGTCATTATCCTGTTAATGCAGGCTAACACATGTCAGACTGTCATTATCCTGTTAATGCAGGCTAACACATGAGAGACTGTCAGTATCCTGTTAATGTAGGCTAACACATGTCAGACTGTCAGTATTCTGTTAATGCAGGCTAACACATGTCAGACTGTCAGTATCCTGTTAATGCAGGCTAACACATGTCAGACTGTCAGTATTCTGTTAATGCAGGCTAACACATGTCAGACTGTCAGTATTCTGTTAATGCAGGCTAACACATGTCAGACTGTCAGTATTCTGTTAATGCAGGCTAACACATGTCAGACTGTCAGTATTCTGTTAATGCAGGCTAACACATGTCAGACTGTCAGTATTCTGTTAATGCAGGCTAACACATGTCAGACTGTCAGTATCCTGTTAATGCAGGCTAACACATGAGAGACTGTCAGTATCCTGTTAATGCAGGCTAACACATGTCAGACTGTCAGTATTCTGTTAATGCAGGCTAACACATGAGAGACTGTCAGTATCCTGTTAATGCAGGCTAACACATGAGAGACTGTCAGTATCCTGTTAATGCAGGCTAACACATGAGAGACTGTCAGTATCCTGTTAATGCAGGCTAACACATGAGAGACTGTCAGTATCCTGTTAATGCAGGCTAACACATGTCAGACTGTCAGTATCCTGTTAATGCAGGCTAACACATGAGAGACTGTCAGTATCCTGTTAATGCAGGCTAACACATGTCAGACTGTCAGTATCCTGTTAATGCAGGCTAACACATGAGAGACTGTCAGTATCCTGTTAATGCAGGCTAACACATGAGAGACTGTCAGTATCCTGTTAATGCAGGCTAACACATGTCAGACTGTCAGTATCCTGTTAATGCAGGCTAACACATGTCAGACTGTCAGTATCCTGTTAATGCAGGCTAACACATGTCAGACTGTCATTATCCTGTTAATGCAGGCTAACACATGTCAGACTGTCATTATCCTGTTAATGCAGGCTAACACATGAGAGACTGTCAGTATCCTGTTAATGTAGGCTAACACATGTCAGACTGTCAGTATTCTGTTAATGCAGGCTAACACATGAGAGACTGTCAGTATCCTGTTAATGTAGGCTAACACATGTCAGACTGTCAGTATTCTGTTAATGCAGGCTAACACATGTCAGACTGTCAGTATCCTGTTAATGCAGGCTAACACATGTCAGACTGTCAGTATTCTGTTAATGCAGGCTAACACATGTCAGACTGTCAGTATTCTGTTAATGCAGGCTAACACATGTCAGACTGTCAGTATCCTGTTAATGCAGGCTAACACATGTCAAGCTGTCAGTATCCTGTTAATGCAGGCTAACACATGTCAGACTGTCAGTATTCTGTTAATGCAGGCTAACACATGTCAGACTGTCAGTATCCTGTTAATGCAGGCTAACACATGTCAGACTGTCAGTATTCTGTTAATGCAGGCTAACACATGTCAGACTGTCAGTATCCTGTTAATGCAGGCTAACACATGTCAGACTGTCAGTATCCTGTTAATGCAGGCTAACACATGAGAGACTGTCAGTATCCTGTTAATGCAGGCTAACACATGAGAGACTGTCAGTATTCTGTTAATGCAGGCTAACACATGAGAGACTGTCAGTATTCTGTTAATGCAGGCTAACACATGTCAGACTGTCAGTATTCTGTTAATGCAGGCTAACACATGTCAGACTGTCAGTATTCTGTTAATGCAGGCTAACACATGTCAGACTGTCAGTATCCTGTTAATGCAGGCTAACACATGAGAGACTGTCAGTATCCTGTTAATGCAGGCTAACACATGTCAGACTGTCAGTATTCTGTTAATGCAGGCTAACACATGAGAGACTGTCAGTATCCTGTTAATGCAGGCTAACACATGAGAGACTGTCAGTATCCTGTTAATGCAGGCTAACACATGAGAGACTGTCAGTATCCTGTTAATGCAGGCTAACACATGAGAGACTGTCAGTATCCTGTTAATGCAGGCTAACACATGTCAGACTGTCAGTATCCTGTTAATGCAGGCTAACACATGAGAGACTGTCAGTATCCTGTTAATGCAGGCTAACACATGTCAGACTGTCAGTATCCTGTTAATGCAGGCTAACACATGAGAGACTGTCAGTATCCTGTTAATGCAGGCTAACACATGAGAGACTGTCAGTATCCTGTTAATGCAGGCTAACACATGTCAGACTGTCAGTATCCTGTTAATGCAGGCTAACACATGTCAGACTGTCAGTATCCTGTTAATGCAGGCTAACACATGTCAGACTGTCATTATCCTGTTAATGCAGGCTAACACATGTCAGACTGTCATTATCCTGTTAATGCAGGCTAACACATGAGAGACTGTCAGTATCCTGTTAATGTAGGCTAACACATGTCAGACTGTCAGTATTCTGTTAATGCAGGCTAACACATGAGAGACTGTCAGTATCCTGTTAATGTAGGCTAACACATGTCAGACTGTCAGTATTCTGTTAATGCAGGCTAACACATGTCAGACTGTCAGTATCCTGTTAATGCAGGCTAACACATGTCAGACTGTCAGTATTCTGTTAATGCAGGCTAACACATGTCAGACTGTCAGTATTCTGTTAATGCAGGCTAACACATGTCAGACTGTCAGTATTCTGTTAATGCAGGCTAACACATGTCAGACTGTCAGTATTCTGTTAATGCAGGCTAACACATGTCAGACTGTCAGTATCCTGTTAATGCAGGCTAACACATGTCAAGCTGTCAGTATCCTGTTAATGCAGGCTAACACATGTCAGACTGTCAGTATTCTGTTAATGCAGGCTAACACATGTCAGACTGTCAGTATTCTGTTAATGCAGGCTAACACATGAGAGACTGTCAGTATTCTGTTAATGCAGGCTAACACATGTCAGACTGTCAGTATTCTGTTAATGCAGGCTAACACATGTCAGACTGTCAGTATCCTGTTAATGCAGGCTAACACATGTCAAGCTGTCAGTATCCTGTTAATGCAGGCTAACACATGTCAGACTGTCAGTATCCTGTTAATGCAGGCTAACACATGTCAAGCTGTCAGTATCCTGTTAATGCAGGCTAACACATGTCAGACTGTCAGTATCCTGTTAATGCAGGCTAACACATGTCAGACTGTCAGTATTCTGTCAATGCAGGCTAACACATGTCAAGCTGTCAGTATTCTGTTAATGTATAGACAGTTTATACTCCAAACCTGTGGTTCTTGATGATCCTTTAGATGACTAGTTAAGAGTTTATCACCTCCTCTGTCGACTCATCACAGTACTGGTTGTTCTGGTTGTTCCACCAAGATACTCCGTTGAAGCTGACTGTGTAATGGTGTTAAAACTATAATAATAATCATGTCTTATCTTGCCTATCTAAAGTGACTTTGGGTGTCTTGAAAAGTGCTTCAACAATAATGTGTACCGGTATTTATTATTTTTATTATAACTATTTTAATTATTATTATTATAAATATTATTATAAAGCCTGTAAAGTACATTTCTCTCATTTCTCACTCAAGGCACTTTGTTTGTCCTTCACCATCTCTGACTGCATCTCTTAACTGATGGGCTCTGACTCCTAAACTTGAAATATTGAATACTATGGTCAGGTTTCTACACCAGATGTTAATCTGTAGGAGGAATGTTTGTGGTGGAGGCAGTTAAGCTTGGAATGTTTTGAGTAAAGGAGAGGCAATCACATGGTTGCAGGAACTGATAAGGGTGGAGAGATGTGGGTTAGTGAGGAATGGAGGTCAGGTCACATTGGGAGAAGGAACAGTTTATATAGTTAACAGTTAACAGTCTATATATATACTCCCACTGGTGGAAACATGTCATGTTTAGAGGGAAGGAGGATGCTCCATCCACATTGGGGTCTATATATATATACTACCACTGGTGGAAACATGTCATGTTTAGAGGGAAGGAGGATGCTCCATCCACATTGGGGTCTATATATATATATATACTACCACTGGTGGAAACATGTCATGTTTAGAGGGAAGGAGGATGCTCCATCCACATTGGGGTCTATATATATATATATATACTACCACTGGTGGAAACATGTCATGTTTAGAGGGAAGGAGGATGCTCCATCCACATTGGGGTCTATATATATATATATTGTCATGTTTGTCATTTATTATCATGTCTTGTCCCTGTGCTCCCCATTCTGTTCGTTTCCCTCTGCTGGTCTTATTGGGTTCTTTCCCTCTTTCTATCCCTCTCTCTCCCCCTCCCCCTCTCACTCTCTCGCTCTCTCTTCTCTCTATCGTTCCGTTCCTGCTCCCAGCTGTTCCTATTCCCCTAATCATCATTTAGTCTTCCCACACCTGTTCCCGATCCTTTCCCCTGATTAGAGTCCCTATTTATTCCTTTGTGTTCCGTTCCTGTCCCGTCGGTTCCTTGTTTAGTATTCACCGTGCTGTGATTGTGTTTCGCCCTGTCCTGTCGTGTTTTTTGCCTTCATCAGATGCTGCGTGTGAGCAGGTGTCTCTGTCAACTACGGCCTGCGCCTACCCGAAGCGACCTGCAGTCTGTGGCCGCTTCTCTTGTTATTCCCCTCTACAGACTAGAGGATTTCTGTTATTCCCTGTTTGGACTTGAATAAACTCTGTTTCTGTTAAGTCGCTTTTGGGTCCTCTATCACCAGCATGACAGAAGGAACCGACCAAGGAATGGACCCAGCGACTTCAGACGCTCGTTACACTGCCGTCAAGATCCAAGGAGCCATGCTCGGCAGACACGAGCAGGAATTGTCTGCTGCTCGCCATGCCGTGGAGAACCTGGCCGCTCAGGTTTCCGACCTCTCTGGACAGTTCCAGAGTCTACGTCTCGTGCCACCTGTTACTTCCTGGCCTGCCGAGCCTCCAGAACCTAGGGTTAATAACCCACCTTGCTACTCCGGGCAGCCCACTGAGTGCCGCTCCTTTCTCACGCAGTGTGAGATTGTGTTCTCTCTCCAACCCAACACATACTCTAGAGAGAGAGCTCGGGTTGCTTACGTCATTTCACTCCTTACTGGCCGGGCTCGAGAATGGGGCACAGCTATCTGGGAGGCAAGGGCTGATTGCTCTAACAAGTTCCAGAACTTTAAAGAGGAGATGATTCGGGTTTTTAGGGCTTCTAGGGCCCTGGCTTCCTTATGCCAAGGTGAACGGTCCATAACGGATTATTCTATTGAGTTTCGCACTCTTGCTGCCTCTAGTGAGTGGAACGAGCCGGCGCTGCTCGCTCGTTTTCTGGAGGGACTCCACGCAGTGGTTAAGGATGAGATTCTCTCCCGGGAGGTTCCTTCAGATGTGGACTCTTTGATTGCTCTCGCCATCCGCATAGAACGACGGGTAGATCTTCGTCACCGGGCTCGTGGAAGAGAGCTCGCATCAACGGTGTTTCCCTGCTCCGCATCGCAACCATCTCCCTCCTCTGGCTTTGAGACTGAGCCCATGCAGCTGGGAGGGATTCGCATCTCGACTAAGGAGAGGGAACGGAGGATCACCAACCGCCTGTGCCTCTATTGCGGAGTTGCTGGACATTTTGTTAATTCATGTCCAGTAAGAGGCCAGAGCCCATCAGTAAGCGGAGGGCTACTGGTGAGCGCTACTACTCAGGTCTCTTCATCTAGATCTTGTACTACTATGTCGGTCCATCTACGCTGACCGGTTCGGTGCTACATGCAGTGCCTTGATTGACTCTGGGGCTGAGGGTTGTTTCATGGACGAAGCATGGGTTCGGAAACATAACATTCCTTTCAGACCGTTAGACAAGCCTACGCCCATGTTTGCCTTAGATGGTAGTCATCTTCCCAGTATCAAATTTGAGACACTACCTTTAACTCTCACAGTATCTGGTAACCACAGTGAGACTATTTCTTTTTTGATTTTCCGTTCACCGTTTACACCTGTTGTTTTGGGTCATCCCTGGCTAGTATGTCATAATCCTTCTATTAATTGGTCTAGTAATTCTATCCTATCCTGGAACGTTTCTTGTCATGTGAAGTGTTTAATGTCTGCCATCCCTCCCGTTTCTTCTGTCCCTACTTCTCAGGAGGAACCTGGCGATTTGACAGGAGTGCCGGAGGAATATCATGATCTGCGCACGGTCTTCAGTCGGTCCCGAGCCAACTGACCTTCCTCCACACCGGTCGTATGATTGTAGTATTGATCTCCTTCCGGGGACCACTCCTCCTCGAGGTAGACTATACTCTCTGTCGGCTCCCGAACGTAAGGCTCTCGAGGATTATTTGTCTGTGTCTCTTGACGCCGGTACCATAGTGCCTTCTTCTTCTCCGGCCGGGGCGGGGTTCTTTTTTGTTAAGAAGAAGGACGGTACTCTGCGCCCCTGCGTGGATTATCGAGGGCTGAATGACATAACGGTTAAGAATCGTTATCCGCTTCCCCTTATGTCATCAGCCTTCGAGATTCTGCAGGGAGCCAGGTGCTTTACTAAGTTGGACCTTCGTAACGCTTACCATCTCGTGCGCATCAGAGAGGGGGACGAGTGGAAAACGGCGTTTAACACTCCGTTAGGGCATTTTGAGTACCGGGTTCTGCCGTTCGGTCTCGCCAATGCGCCAGCTGTTTTTCAGGCATTAGTTAATGATGTTCTGAGAGACATGCTGAACATCTTTGTTTTTGTCTATCTTGACGATATCCTGATTTTTTCTCCGTCACTCGAGATTCATGTTCAGCACGTTCGACGTGTTCTACAGCGCCTTTTAGAGAATTGTCTCTACGTAAAGGCTGAGAAGTGCTCTTTTCATGTCTCCTCCGTTACTTTTCTCGGTTCCGTTATTTCCGCTGAAGGCATTCAGATGGATTCCGCTAAGGTCCAAGCTGTCAGTGATTGGCCCGTTCCAAGGTCACGTGTCGAGTTGCAGCGCTTTTTAGGTTTCGCTAATTTCTATCGGCGTTTCATTCGTAATTTCGGTCAAGTTGCTGCTCCTCTCACAGCTCTTACTTCTGTCAAGACGTGTTTTAAGTGGTCCGGTTCCGCCCAGGAGCTTTTGATCTTCTAAAAGAACGTTTTACGTCCGCTCCTATCCTCGTTACTCCTGACGTCACTAGACAATTCATTGTCGAGGTTGACGCTTCAGAGGTAGGCGTGGGAGCCATTCTATCCCAGCGCTTCCAGTCTGACGATAAGGTTCATCCTTGCGCTTATTTTTCTCATCGCCTGTCGCCATCTGAGCGCAACTATGATGTGGGTAACCGTGAACTGCTCGCCATCCGCTTAGCCCTAGGCGAATGGCAACAGTGGTTGGAGGGGGCGACCGTTCCTTTTGTCGTTTGGACAGACCATAAGAACCTTGAGTACATCCGTTCTGCCAAACGACTTAATGCCCGTCAAGCTCGTTGGGCGTTGTTTTTCGCTCGTTTCGAGTTTGTGATTTCTTACCGTCCGGGTAGCAAGAACACCAAGCCTGATGCCTTATCCCGTCTGTTTAGTTCTTCTGTGGCTTCTACTGATCCCGAGGGGATTCTTCCTTATGGGCGTGTTGTCGGGTTAACAGTCTGGGGAATTGAAAGACAGGTTAAGCAAGCACTCACGCACACTGCGTCGCCGCGCGCTTGTCCTAGTAACCTCCTTTTCGTTCCTGTTTCCACTCGTCTGGCTGTTCTTCAGTGGGCTCACTCTGCCAAGTTAGCTGGTCATCCCGGTGTTCGAGGCACTCTTGCGTCTATTCGCCAGCGCTTTTGGTGGCCGACTCAGGAGCGTGACACGCGCCGTTTCGTGGCTGCTTGTTCGGACTGCGCGCAGACTAAGTCGGGTAACTCTCCTCCTGCCGGTCGTCTCAGACCGCTCCCCATTCCTTCTCGACCATGGTCTCACATCGCCTTAGGCTTCACTACCGGTCTGCCTTTGTCTGCGGGGAAGACTGTGAGAGCCGCCAATAAACGCAGGATTAAGAGTCCAAGGTATTGTTGCGGCCAGAGAGTGTGGCTTTCCACTCGCAACCTTCCTCTTACGACAGCTTCTCGTAAGTTGACTCCGCGGTTCATTGGTCCGTTCCGTGTCTCCCAGGTCGTCAATCCTGTCGCTGTGCGACTGCTTCTTCCGCGACATCTTCGTCGCGTCCATCCTGTCTTCCATGTCTCCTGTGTTAAGCCCTTTCTTCGCACCCCCCGTTCGTCTTCCCTCCCCCTCCCGTCCTTGTCGAGAGCGCACCTATTTACAAGGTACATAAGATCATGGACATGCGTTCTCGGGACGGGGTCACCAATACTTAGTGGATTGGGAGGGTTACGGTCCTGAGGAGAGGAGTTGGGTTCCGTCTCGGGACGTGCTGGACCGTTCACTCATCGATGATTTCCTCCGTTGCCGCCAGGATTCCTCCTCGAGTGCGCCAGGAGGCGCTCGGTGAGTGGGGGGGTACTGTCATGTTTGTCATTTATTATCATGTCTTGTCCCTGTGCTCCCCATTCTGTTCGTTTCCCTCTGCTGGTCTTATTGGGTTCTTTCCCTCTTTCTATCCCTCTCTCTCCCCCTCCCCCTCTCACTCTCTCGCTCTCTCTTCTCTCTATCGTTCCGTTCCTGCTCCCAGCTGTTCCTATTCCCCTAATCATCATTTAGTCTTCCCACACCTGTTCCCGATCCTTTCCCTGATTAGAGTCCCTATTTATTCCTTTGTGTTCCGTTCCTGTCCCGTCGGTTCCTTGTTTAGTATTCACCGTGCTGTGATTGTGTTTCGCCCTGTCCTGTCGTGTTTTTTGCCTTCATCAGATGCTGCGTGTGAGCAGGTGTCTCTGTCAACTACGGCCTGCGCCTACCCGAAGCGACCTGCAGTCTGTGGCCGCTTCTCTTGTTATTCCCCTCTACAGACTAGAGGATTTCTGTTATTCCCTGTTTGGACTTGAATAAACTCTGTTTCTGTTAAGTCGCTTTTGGGTCCTCTATCACCAGCATGACATATATACTACCACTGGTGGAAACATGTCATGTTTAGAGGGAAGGAGGATGCTCCATCCACATTGGGGTCTATATATATATATATACTACCACTGGTGGAAACATGTCATGTTTAGAGGGAAGGAGGATGCTCCATCCACATTGGGGTCTATATATATATATATACTACCACTGGTGGAAACATGTCATGTTTAGAGGGAAGGAGGATGCTCCATCCACATTGGGGTCTATATATATATATATATATACTACCACTGGTGGAAACATGTCATGTTTAGAGGGAAGGAGGATGCTCCATCCACATTGGGGTCTATATATATATATACTACCACTGGTGGAAACATGTCATGTTTAGAGGGAAGGAGGATGCTCCATCCACATTGGGGTCTATATATATATATATACTACCACTGGTGGAAACATGTCATTGCCTTATGCTGCTGTATGACCCAGTGGGTGAATTAACTTGGTTTCAGCTTTACTAAACGTCCGTGAGTTTTCTACTCTGTTTATTTGGAATCTAACAAAACCAAATCTCCTATTGGCCCATTTGACAGGCTGAAGGGTTCCAGAGTCGGTAAGGGCTCCAGAGTGGGCTCCAACATGACTCTGTACCACAGCGACGACTTCACAAAGGCTTACCCAGCGGGCGGAGTCACCTTGCCGGTGGGTTCCGTGCTGCACGTGGGCGTGTCCGTAGAGGAGTCCGAGACGGAGCGTTTCGTGGTCGTTCTGGAGGACTGCTATGCCACGCAATCCCCCGACCCTAAAGACATCATGCGATACTACATCATTCAGAACAAGTATGTGTGCAGGTGTCTTGGTTTATACTCAAGGAACATATGGAGGAGGTTTTCCCAGACACAGATTAAGTCTGGTCCTGGACTAACACTTTACATGGAGCTTCTCCATATGCTTTTTACTCCAGGATCAGGCTTATTCTGTGTCTGGGAACCGAACCCTAATGTTTGTGTATTTTCTGTTGCGTTATCTAACCTAAACCCATGACCCTCCCTGTTTCCCAGATGTCCGACTGAACTCCGTCAGGTGAGGGTGGAGGAGAGCGGCTCGTCTCTCAGGGCTCGCTTCTCTGCTCTGCTGTTCCTGTACCAGGGGGACTACCGGGACGTCTTCCTGCACTGCAGACTCAGCCTGTGTGACCAGAGGAGCTCCTCCTGCACTCCAGTGAGTCCTGCATCTTTCCCGCTGACTCATCCACTCTGTCTGGTCTCTCTCTGGTCTCACTCAGTCTGTGGTCTCTCTCTGGTCTCTCTCAGTCTGTGGTCTCTCTCTGGTCTCTCTCAGTCTGTGGTCTCTCTCTGGTCTCACTCAGTCTGTGGTCTCTCTCTGGTCTCACTCAGTCTGTGGTCTCTCTCTGGTCTCACTCAGTCTGTGGTCTCTCTCTGGTCTCACTCAGTCTGTGGTCTCTCTCTGGTCTCACTCAGTCTGTGGTCTCTCTCTGGTCTCACTCAGTCTGTGGTCTCTCTCTGGTCTCTCTCAGTCTGTGGTCTCTCTCTGGTCTCACTCAGTCTGTGGTCTCTCTCTGGTCTCACTCAGTCTGTGGTCTCTCTCTGGTCTCACTCAGTCTGTGGTCTCTCTCTAGTCTCACTCAGTTTGTGTGTGGTGGTTTCTGACTCTCCTGAGTCTCTCTGTCTCAGTGTCTGGTCTCTCTGACTCCTTCTCGTTTCTCTCTGTCTCAGTGTCTGGTCTCTCTGACTCCTTCTCGTCTCTCTGTCTCAGTGTCTGGTCTCTCTGACTCAGTATCTGGTCTCAGTGTCTGGTCTCTCTGTCTCAGTGTCTGGTCTCTCTGTCTCAGTGTCTGGTCTCTCTGTCTCAGTGTCTGGTCTCTCTGACTCTCTCAGGTCTCAGTGTCTGGTCTCTCTGACTCCGTCCCGTCTCTCTGTCTCAGTGTCTGGTCTCTCTGTCTCAGTGTCTGGTCTCTCTGTCTGTGTCTGATATCTCTGACTCCTTCTCGTCTCTCTGTCTCAGTATCTGGTCTCAGTGTCTGGTCTCTCTGTCTCAGTGTCTGGTCTCTCTGTCTCAGTGTCTGGTCTCTCTGTCTCAGTGTCTGGTCTCTCTGACTCCTTCTCGTCTCTCTGTCTCAGTGTCTGGTCTCTCTGACTCCTTCTCGTCTCTCTGTCTCAGTGTCTGGCCTCTCTGACTCCTTCTCGTCTCTCTGTCTCAGTGTCTGGTCTCTCTGTCTCAGTGTCTGGTCTCTCTGACTCCTTCCCGTCTCTCTGTCTCAGTGTCTGGTCTCTCTGTCTCAGTGTCTGATCTCTCTGACTCCTTCTCGTCTCTCTTTCTCAGTGTCTGGCCTCTCTGACTCCTTCTCGTCTCTCTGTCTCAGTGTCTGGTCTCAGTGTCTTGTCTCTCTGACTCCTTCTCGTCTCTCTGTCTCAGTGTCTGGTCTCTCTGACTCCTTCCCGTCTCTCTGTCTCAGTGTCTGGCCTCTCTGTCTCAGTGTCTGGTCTCTCTGACTCCTTCTCGTCTCTCTGTCTCAGTGTCTGGTCTCTCTGACTCCTTCTCGTCTCTCTGTCTCAGTGTCTGATCTCTCTGACTCCTTCTCGTCTCTCTGTCTCAGTGTCTGGTCTCTCTGACTCCTTCTTGTCTCTCTGTCTCAGTATCTGGTCTCTCTGACTCTCTCTGGTCTCTCTGTCTCAGTGTCTGGTCTCTCTGTCTCAGTATCTGGTCTCTCTGTCTCAGTGTCTGGCCTCTCTGTCTCAGTGTCTGGTCTCTCTGTCTCAGTGTCTGGTCTCTCTGACTCCTTCTCGCCTCTCTGTCTCAGTGTCTGGTCTCTCTGACTCCTTCTCGTCTCTCTGTCTCAGTATCTGGTCTCTCTGACTCCTTCTCGTCTCTCTGTCTCAGTGTCTGGTCTCTCTGACTCCTTCTCGTCTCTCTGTCTCAGTGTCTGGCCTCTCTGTCTCAGTGTCTGGTCTCTCTGTCTCAGTGTCTGGTCTCTCTGACTCCTTCTCGTCTCTCTGTCTCAGTATCTGGTCTCTCTGTCTCAGTGTCTGGTCTCTCTGACTCCTTCTCGTCTCTCTGTCTCAGTATCTGGTCTCTCTGTCTCAGTGTCTGGTCTCTCTGACTCCTTCTCGTCTCTCTGTCTCAGTATCTGGTCTCTCTGTCTCAGTTTCTGGTCTCTCTGACTCCTTCTCGTCTCTCTGTCTCAGTATCTGGTCTCTCTGTCTCAGTATCTGGTCTCTCTGTCTCAGTATCTGGTCTCTCTGTCTCAGTGTCTGGTCTCTCTGTCTCAGTGTCTGGTCTCTCTGACTCCTTCTCGTCTCTCTGTCTCAGTATCTGGTCTCTCTGACTCCTTCTCGTCTCTCTGTCTCAGTGTCTGGTCTCTCTGACTCCTTCTCGTCTCTTTCCTCAGATGTGCACCAAAAGGAAATACCGCTCTGTCACCCCCTCTGTCCCCCTCGAACCCCTCACCATCGGACCAATCACCTGTGAGTACGACCTCTTATCAATCAAAACCAATAATAGATGTCAATTAAACAAATGATGTTGATGTCAGTGATGGACACTCAGGTAACTAAGTAACTAAATAACAGTGTATTTGTTTTTGACTTTCAGGGTCCCAAAATGAAGATTGAACTTGTCAGGCTTCCTGTATCCTAAACAATGAATCCAGTTATCTAAATGATTAATGTAAAGTTCATAAACCTATCTCACCTATACCTCATTTATGTCCTAAACCAGGCCATTTAATATTTAATATCTTACATACATCCAGTTATAAATAATGATATTTTAAGGATATTTTTATATTTTTCTTACAACTAGGATAATTGGGAAAGCATTTCTATTTGAACCAACACAAATTCATTGTTGAACCTTTAACTAAGGCTTGAGGCCAGAAAGTGTCTGTGCTGGTCACTAATGTTTGTAACGTGAAAATAAATGGACATCTAGTTGGGATTATATCAACACAAACATCTCCCTTTCCTAGTTTAAACTGCAGCTATAATATCATTTCATCCTATTGCTCTAAAATGCTTTGTATGTGCAGTAATTTAATAGTGTTAATAAAATATAAATGATAAATATATGTATAAATGTATTAATGTGTGAATAATGTACTGGGCATGTAGTGTACTATTGCTATAGTTTAGTTCTTTCTCTGTGGGATCAGTCAAGACAATGATGAACCAGTAGGTGTCAGTATTACCCCAGAAACACTGGTAGAAGTCTGCATCATCACAACACAACAGCAGACTTACAAATACATCTTTTTTTCTCTCAAATTGGTACGGGTTAAAACTATTGACACCCCTAAAGATTATTATAAATAATGTAGTCAAAAGTTTAGTATTTTGTCCCATTCTCCCAAGACATGTTCAACTCCCCTGTTATTGGTCATGGTGAGAGATTAACATGTCTTGGGGGTATGATATATAATGCTAACCTCCCCTGTTATTGTAATGGTGAGAGGTTAGCATGTCTTGGGGGTATGATATATAATGCTAACCTCCCCTGTTATTGTAATGGTGAGAGGTTAGCATGTCTTGGGGGTATGATATATAATGCTAACCTCCCCTGTTATTGTAATGGTGAGAGGTTAGCATGTCTTGGGGGTATGATATAAAATGCTATCCTCCCCTGTTATTGTAATGGTGGGAGGTTAGCATGTCTTGGGGGTATGATATATAATGCCATCCTCCCCTGGTATTGTAATGGTGAGAGGTTAGCATGTCTTGGGGGTATGATATAAAATGCCATCCTCCCCTGTTATTGTAATGGTGAGAGGTTAGCATGTCTTGGGGGTATGATATAAAATGCTAACCTCCCCTGGTATTGTAATGGTGAGAGGTTAGCATGTCTTGGGGGTATGATATAAAATGCTAACCTCCCCTGTTATTGTAATGGTGAGGGGTTAGCATGTCTTGGGGGTATGATATATAATGCTAACCTCCCCTGTTATTTGTGTGTAGCTTGATGAGGAAAACAATTCATTGAATCAACTTCAGAACGAGGCTGTAACGTATCAAAATGTGGAATGGGGGAAGAGGTCTGAATACTTACCGAATGCACTGTAAGTATTCAACCTCCTAAGCCAAGACATGTAAGAATCACCTTTGGCAGCGATTACAGCTGTGAGCCTTTCTGGGTAAATCTCCAAGAGCTTTGCACACTTGGATTGTACAATATTTGCATATTATTATTTAAAAAGTCTTCAATCTCTGTCAAGTTGGTTGTTGATCATTGCTAGACAGACATTTTCAAGTGTTGCCATGGATTTTCAAGCCAATTTAAGTAAAAAACTGTAACTAGGCCTCTCAAGAACATTCAATCTCGTCTTGGTATGCAACTTCGGTGTATATTTGGCCTTGTGTTTTAGGT